>NC_048895.1:23162946-23188299 GCF_011077185.1 Oxyura jamaicensis
TTTCTTTCTTTCTTTCTTTCTTTCTTTCTTTCTTTCTTTCTTTCTTTTTCTTTCTTTCTCTCTGTTAAATTACATTTTAACTTTTTAATTTCCTGTGGCTGTGATTTGATGAACACATTTACATTTATTTATTTATTTTCTGAACATGAAATATCATTGAAATTAACCCAAATTCTTCTGAAGAGGGAAGACGACACATTTCAGTGCTTGGGCTTCATGAGCCAACCTGTGGAAAGGACCACGAGAGAAAAGCACTGATTAACAGGTGGGAAATGGACAAGCATAAACTAGAACTTTATCCTGAATCTCCTATCCTAGTAAGTAGTTCTTATACTATTGTGAACAATAATTTAAGATCTTAACTACTCTGAATGGGAGAAGTTTTAAACATATTCTCCAGAATTAAAATATATTTACGAGCATTAACTGATACAATGTTTATCAGTGCACTACTGTATAATACCCTGACTCAGACTCTTAGAGAATTGAAAGTTCTGATGTGTTTTTGTTTGTTTGTTTGTTTGTTTGTTTGAACAAGAAACTGAGAAAGATCTGAACCCTTTTTCTATTTGCAAACTATACTTCTGTATAAGGCAAAAAAAAAATAAAAAAAAAAAAATTGAGAGGTGAGTGGGCACAGGTAACTCAGAAAGGTACTGTAGAGCTGTTCAGAAATGAATTGCTGCTTCAACACCTACCCAAAATGGCTGTAACTAAGAGAATCACAGAATCATAGAATCATTAAGGTTGGAAAAGATCTCTAAGATCATCTATCCTCCTACTGCCAGCATCACCCACTAAACCATGTCCCTGACCACCACATCCAGCCTTTCCTTGAACATGCCCATGGACAGTGACTCCACCACATCCCTGGGCAACCCATTCCAATGCCTGACTGCTCTTTCTGGGAAGAAATGTCTCCTCATTTCCAACCTGAACCTCCCCTGGTGCAACTTGAGGCCATTTCATCTTGTCCTAACACTACTTGTCTGTGAGAAGAGGTTGACCCCCATCTCCCCACAGCTTCCTTTCAGGTAGTTGTAGAGAACAATAAGATCTTGCCTGAGCCTCCTCTTCTCCAGACTACACAACCCCAGTTCCCTCGGCCGCTCCTCATAGGACTTGTGTTCCAGAAAATACTGGTTGACCTAGTAATTGCTGAAATATTACTAACACAGCTCAAACTACCCAGCAGCCAGCTTGCAATTTCCACAGTAGGAAACAAGACAGAAAACATTATGCTGGATTGCAATGTTAATTTATGTGCTGTTAGGTCAGTAAAGAGACAGAATAGATTGTCTGTATATATTACTGTTGACTCTATTGCAGATGAATAGAACTTTAAATCTGTCTTTTTCTGTGGATATTAAATAATTTTGAAAGGATAAGGTTGCATATGCTGTATATAAGACTGCGGAACATCTCATAGGAAAAGAGCAGAAAGATACGAGAAAATGCAGTAGATGGAGGCATGACTGAGAAAGTGGTTGCACAAGAGCCAGAATAAATAATAGAAGTTTGCAGATCACTACAGAGCAAAAGCCAGTGGAAAATACTTGTTTAAAAGAACTGTGGGCTTTGCAACAGCACTTTGCTACAGCACCAGTCAAATGATTCAGTGTGTTTCACCATCACACAACAGAATTAATGTAGCAACAAAATAGGTTAAAACATTCTCTTTCCCACCTTTTTTATTGTGGTAAAGAAGGAAGTACGAGAGGTGAAATAGAAACAATACCAAAAGCAGTGGTCAATAAATTCAGACTGACTGAGGAGATTGAGGATGATTGAAGCTGGTAATGTGGAACATTTCTTTGTCAGAGACTGATGCAAACCTGGATCAGGTCAAGAATGACAAAAACTGGTGACCATATGCAAAATGAATCAGTGCTGTTGGTATTCATGTTAGCAAAAATGCCATGATGATTGACAATAATTGGAACTCTTGTTAACATTATCAGCAGAGAGGGAAACCATGTTCTAAGAAGACACGTAGGTTGATTGCTCCTCTTCTCTGCAAGCTGAAAAAGCCCTATTAAATAATAGTCAAGTCAGATTTGTGGTGGTACTTGGGGTTCTACTCACTATATATAGAAGCTCACTCAGTTTTAGGTGGGACCTTTCAGTAGCTTTATATTTATTTTAATTTATAGATGCAAAGAAAAATTAGAATGTCACAGAACTACGTAAATCAAATATTGTGAAGCAATTGTTTTCTTGGTCTTGGTCTCGGACAATAATAAACAAGACAGAAACTTCCCTCTATGTTGGCTGAAGGAACTGAACTTTCATGTCTATTTCTTTAACTCTCTTACTTTGAAAACCTGTTTGAATTTTGAAAAGTATTAGAATTTACCTTTTGATGTACACCCTGTTACAGCCAAATTTGGGCATCTTCTAAAAATCTCATTTCCTATTTTGTGCTGTGATGCCCTCAGATAGAAATGATTCACTATACAAGGGTAACAGTGAATCAAACTTTAAGTAAAATATGCAACACTGAAAAACTGACAGATGGGGGAATATATTGGAAGCTTGACTCTCATTGACACTTAACCCCTTTCTTCTACACAGACAATGAAGAAGCATTTTTTTTTTCCACCATATAATCTTTCTTGGCTCTTGCAACAAGAAGTATTTTTAGCAATACGACTCCAAAAAATTGTGAGGAAAATACTAATTTTGTAGTAAGTAGCAACCATTTAAAAATCAGACTTGTGTCTTAAACTGAATCTTAGCTTCCAGTTTGGTTCCATTTATCCATCGAACACACTGGCACATTTTTATTTGAAGAAGCGTTTGTCTTTTTATTAACAGCAATCTCAATGATATCAGGCCAGCTTCCTTCCATCTCATGGGTGTGTTCACAAATACCACTCTCTGTTCTCGGGAGTGGCAACATTTTACAGTTATTTTATGATTTTACACAGTTTGCAAGGAGGCCGTGACTCCCATGCCACAACAAGCATCTATAGACTGTCTCTACCATTGTAGATGAGGTAAAATCTAATAAAAAGTTCTTTCAAGTGAACAAAATTCAAATGCAAAGTGTTAAAAAAAAAGGGGGGGGGGGGGGGGGGAGGATTCAAATTGCCACTGCTAACATGTACAGACCTGAGTGTGATCTCACTTAGAGTATAAAAAAATAAGAGAAATCCATACAAAACAGAGGAGCATACACTGCTGAACTCTAAGCATCACCATTATGAAGATGAAAATCAGCTGTTTACAGGATTGTATTCTGTCAAAGCCAAAGAATAATTCAAGAATTTTAAAAAGAGAAAAATCAAATGCTATTATATCTAAAAAGGGATATAATAAAGAAAAAAAGTGTCATTTTGGATTAGTGTCTGTTTTGTTTTTAATTTTAAAAAAGTATCACAAAAATGGAAGGAGGCAAGCTAAGGCTTTCAGAATGATACAAAAGGACTCAAGGGTCTTATATATTCAGAAAGGTTAGAGAAAGTAGGTCTGTATTGTTTGGAAAAGAGTATCTTATGAGAATCTTCAACGAGGTACATGAAACTCTAAAGGGACCACAGAAGAGAGATGCAGCGATGCTGTTTGAGCTAGTGTCAAATGCAAGCTCAAGGGGACACAGAATTATGCCAGAGAAAAGCCTAACAATGAAACTCTTTAGGTGAAAATAACTCATACTAGGAGCAAAATACTGATGTCTGCAATGACTGCAAATAGACAAAGAGTTAAACACTTTAAAAACAAATCAAAACACAACTTGAGAAAGTGGTGTTGAATCAAATAAATGTTTCTGTAAAAAGAAAGACTCAAGTCAAATTTTGAGTTATGGTCTTTGGCTTCATAAGAAGATGTGGCCCAGAATTAATTTTTTCCCCCACAGCGTAGTGAGCACTTAGTAGTGGGCAGTATAGAAAAAGTTCTTTGAACTTGGCCCCTCAATATCCCTATTGTTTCACTCCCAGTATAGTCCATCAAGTAATCAAGTCAAAATGCAGTAATCAGGTGAAACAACAGGCTTAGAGAATTAATTGCAATGTCAGTCCTTGGCTGGCCCATCAGGTTCTCCTGTTTTAAACAGTCACTTCATTACTCCGCTGCACACTGCCTCACAGCCTATCCACCAGCCACCTTCCCAGCAGGGCTTTCACTCTAGCACTGGCTGGGTCATGAGATGCTCAGCAAGCACTTCCCTCATCCTCCTCCCCTCATTTCCTCCAAAAGGGTAGCAGGTGGTGGTGGTATGGCAGCACATGCCACCTGCACCTTCCCCCAAGATGTGCATAGTGGCACTAGTGCCCTCAGGCTGAGGAATTAATAGCCAGGTGCTGTGAGCAATCATCATATGGGTCCACCAGGAACCTGAACAGCTGAGAGAAGGATCGTAAAATCAGAGAATGGTTTGGGCTGGAAGAGACGTTAAGAAGAAAGGCACATAACAAACATCAAAATGCCAAAAACTCTGGGGCAAAAATTGTGCAAGAACAACCAGAAAGAAGAGGGAAACATCAGCACCTGAGGGGTAAAATCTACGCAGTGTCTCATATCATCCCCAAATGAAGCTATTCTGTGTATCCAATTAGTCTAAACTCTCCCCATAGTGAAATCATCAGGAAAAAAAAAAAAAAAATGTATGGAAAGATGTATGGATCATACTTGTAATTCAGTCAAGTAGCATCACCCCAGGTTAGAGGTGGGTTTGACAGGGATCCTAATTTGTGTGTGAGTCTTAACTGTCTGCATTTCTTACCTCAAGACTTCTACAAAACTGCAGCAACTCTATAATCCTCTCTACATCCAAATCATTAACAGATATTGTACCTTAAGGTGATACTGTTATGGACATAAACATCAAGTTTTATAACATTGTAAATATGCATTCAAATACATCTTTATTCTTAGCTAACACTTTCAACATTTCATTCCCACACAATGTATTTATTGATATTTCTTGTATTAAAATTAATACTATGATCGACTTGCATGTCCCAAATGTGCCCTAATTCCAAGATTATTTTATTTCAGAGACAGAAACTCGTACTTTCACATTCATAATTATAGAATAAAGGTAGCAGTTATCTGGCAGAGGTAAACCTAGCATCTATTCAGCACCAAATTTCCAACAGAATGGCAATATTTTGAAATGTAGTGCATGAGGATATTTTACATCCAATTAGGCAGGGAAGCCAAGCTGAATGAGTTAAAATTTGCCACCACCCATCTCAAGTAGGTGATTTTCTTAACTCCCTAAGGGTTCAAACTGCACTGGGAGGAAAAAAAGTAATTATGCAACGAATAGGAGAAGGGAAAATATGTCCCAAACTGGTTCACCTGCAACAAGGTGCAGATTCCTCAGTGGTCTGCAGGTACAGCTGAGTTCCTCAGCTTATTCTTTGGCCACACCCAAAATAAAAACTAAAGGATATTTGGGGGAATAGGAAGATACAACAGCTCAGCTAACGTCCCAGGCAGTATATTCATTACAGGCTCATCAGAGTGGATGCCTGCAATAGGAAGATTAAATACCCATTTACCAGCATCAGAGGAGAGTTTGGTTTTATAATGTATTGTCCCCTATTCCCCGTGAGGCTGCTTTGTTTGATAAAATGCTGAGTGTGGTGTAAAAATATCCCTCTCTCTGTAATTTGCACTCCTCTCCATTTAAAGCTATTCTTGCTGCAAACGAGAATTGAAAGCTGCTAAAATTAAGTGGTGTCAGTTCTCAATGACACTTTAATGATAGAGCGCTCAGCAAATGAGATGAGAATGAATTCCAGCTTCTCTGCTAAAGATAGTAACCAGCGCTAAACAGTGCAGTGCTCCAACCAGGCTACACTTCACCTGCTTCATTCATATTTATTAGAACTGAAATAGGAAAACTATAATTAAAATGGTCATAAAACAAAAAATGTTAATTTCTAGCAGAGATGACAGGAAATAAGTGAGGCTTGTGAAATCAAAGCATAGTCCTTCTTTGTCACATCCGTACTTCCACAAATGTTGTCACTGGCTGACCATGGGGCTCTCAAGTTTTCTGTGCTGCAGAAACTGCTGCTTATAGAAAGCTTGGTATAACCCTGTTTAACTAACACAGGCATGGGAAAAATTATTATTAGGAAATCTTTCTGGGTTTGGGGCTAGATGAAGCCACCATCTCTGGAAAAGTCTTTAAGGAAAAAAATGTGTAAACATTTTCTTTCTCCCAGTATGATTTTAATCGGCCCTTCAAAGAAGTCCATTCAACCTTTCACTTGGATTGTACCTGTATCTTGACTGCTGTTAGCTAATGATGCCTTTAAAGTATATCAACTGGTTGCTGACACTTCTGTGTTCAACTTGTGCCACTGCAGTGTTGCAAAGGTGTTTTACGAAGGTACTACTATTCTCTGAAGCAAAATAATTATTATTTTTTATTTTTTTTATTATTATTATTTTTTTGCTCCAGGCTTCTGAATGTGGCACAGCAATCTTCTGAATGTGGCACAGCAATGAAGACTCATCTCTGGTTCAGGGGGGAGATGAGAAAACCTCAAGTGTTGCATGATTGTTAAGTTATGATTCTATGAGTTACTGTAGCAAAATTATGACAGTTTAAACCAAAGCTACCAGAAGTCCTACCATTCAATTGCTACATCTCCTATTAATATAACAAGAAAAATTAAAAATAGTTAGAATGGGACAATAGTAGAAGATTAGTATGCAATCCTAGCTGAGCTTATATTGAATTTTATGAAGATAAGCAAATGCTTGTCAAGATGTGATATATGAGAGAGATTTTGCTCCTGCTTTTTGGGTAGCCAGGACTGGAGGCAAAAAGGGATCAAATGCATGCTGACACCAGCAAGCAAACCTGTTGGGCTTGTTTCAGCAATGGTCTGTATTCTCAGTCATGTCAATGTGTTGCCACTCAGGGAGGCTTGACTGCTGACAAAATAGTAAAAATTAATTTCAGTGTTTTTCCTTCTCCAAGGTACCCCAGCATAGGTGAGTGTGTGAGGCAGGTGAGAAAGTAGAAATTCCTTGCACATGGTTCACTCTCCTTTTGATCAGCTTCTTTGAGGCTGCCTACCATACTACCTTTTTTTAAAGAGAAAGAGAAAGAGAGAGAGAGAGAGAGAGAGAAAGAGAAAGAGAGAGAGAAAGAAAGAGAAAGAAAGGAGGAGGGTGAGGGAGAGGGAGAGGGAGAGGGAGAGGGAGAGGGAGGGGAGAGGGAGAGGGAGAGGGAGGGGAGATGGAGCGGGAGAGAAAGGAAAGAAGAAAGAGAGAGAAAGAGAAAAAGAGAGAGAAAGAAAGCAAATGAAAGAAAGAATAAAAGAAAGAAAGAAAGAAAGAGAGAGAGAGAGAGAGAGAGAGAAAGGAACCCTCTCTCCTTCAAATCAGTTTTACAGAGCTTTGGAAAGAGCAAGACAAAATAAACATTGAGTGAGAAGGAAAAAAGCCAGTATTGCATCAAATACTTGCCCCAGGTCTTAGAACAGCAAAAATGAGGTGACATGCAGCCATACATAAGTGGACAACATGTCAGCTGCACAGAGGGCCTCTTCATTGTCACACATGTCCCCTAACTGGCAGATTACCCCCTCAGATACAATGTTAAGAGACACAGGAAGAATGTTCTCTTTTTGAAAAGTGTCACATAAAGTAGCTTACCAGCCTGGTTGGCAGAAAATCATATTTTCTGATATTTGATGTCACATTTTATTAGATTTAGGATACTATTATCCTACTTACTTAGGGGTTTAAAAGTATCCTTTTTATAGCTAATGCCACAGGTAGAATGTTAAACTACAGACATTTTGCACTAAAGGACTAGACTGTTCCTTATACATATCTGGTAATTTTTTGCCCCAAACAATGCAATAGTTGTTCGCTATTTTTTTATACTTTTTTGGTTATATTTGTCTTCATTTCCTATTTGTCTCCATTAACCTATGAATAAATCTTTTTATAGAGCCTACAGAACTCTAGACTATAATTTGAAATATTTTTAATATATTTGAAAATACATAAAATATATTGAAAAAATATTTTTAATACCTATTGATAGTTTAATGTGAATTCCATAACCCTGAAAGCAGTTGTGCTTTCAGTTTAAGTATAATGGTATTTGCACTAAGGCTCAGTAGTTTCCACTTGCTAGTTACTAAAATGCACTGAAAGCAATGTACAATGTTTGGGATTAATTATATCAGTTCTGAACTATCCCATTACATTTACATAGAAAAATCTTATCTAAATTTCAGTTACTACTAGAACTTCAAACAAAACATAATTTTTCTTTTTTCTTTACCCCAAATTTTTATTATTACCAATTAATTTTTTGACTTTATAGCCATTTCACACTCCAGAGCTTTTAATTTTTTTATTTTTTTCTCAATGTAAAACTACTCTTATTTAAAACAGCAAAATCTGTGTGTATATAAGGCATAATTTGACTCATACCTTTATGTACATTCATCAAAATATGATTACATTACATCAAAATATGATGTATTCTGGAGGAAAGTCATATTTATACAGGTGAGAATTTCCTTATTTACATATATGAGAATTAATCCTGTCCAGCAATTCAAATATAAATTTGTTTTACATCAATTTTATAATATTTAGTGGTTAAGTCATAGTTCTTGTTCTTAATCATCTTGTATGTCTTTAGTTACTTAAAAGTGCTATAATTTAATAATAGCGAAGTCAGGCTGAACAGCAGGTTCTAAGGTCTAAGAGATGAAGGAATCAAAAATATTCTTAGAAATGTATGTCATACCTGACATGTTCATACAGCTCAGTCATAATTTTTGTGAGCATGGAGAAACATAAAATTCTGATCAAATACTACTATTTACTAAAATTAAATATCATGAGTTTGTCAAGCGTTCTTTAGTATTACTTATGTACCAATAGGAAGCAGCTCCACATGAACTCAAATATAGAATTTAATTTCTGATCAAGGAGGGATACATTTTATATTGGCATTAGCTACCATGAGCTTTAAAATACAATTCCAGAAGAAAATGTGTTGCTTTTATTAAGGAGAATCAATTAGATATTTGTATTATTGTCTGTAATAGTTTAAGATATTTTCTCTGAACAAAGTTGTGAAAAATTTCATTTCATGAGTATGAAACATTTAGGTCTGGAACTGTACCTCTTAAATAACAGGCCTCCAAATAAAATTGAGGCATAACATTAAGGGCTCTAAAGCTGGGTAAGAAACATCCTCACTGCCAGACGAAACCTACAAGCTCATGCTCTTGTAGCTGCTGGCCTAGGTTGGCTGTAAGCTGATGGCTCGCTTTTCCTGGTGATACCTGAAGACCTCAAGGCACATTTCACTGGAGTGAAGACATTAGTTTCAGTTACTTAGGCAGAGCTTAAGCTGAGCAATAAAATATTTCCTTACTTTGTCAGAGCAGTGTCCTAAGGAAAACTGCCTGTTGACATAGAGTGGCTCCTGCATGTGAACAGAGCCTTCTACCTGAAGCAGAGGCACTTTTGTGAGAAATATGCATACAGATATTTTGAATGTAGCTTATAATCCTTTAGAATGAAAGATACACTTGATCAAAATCAGCATAAAGACTGTTAAATAAAAAGCCTTTTTCCATTCAGAACCCCTCTACTTTATCAATAGAGAGTAAGAATACATAGACTTTACTTAACTTTTCATTTATTTATCATTCTTTGGCTGGAATAACTCCAGTAAGAGAATATCTCATTCACATGCACTGACAATGCAATTGTCTCTTACTTAAGATTAATTTATCAATCCAATACTACATCTCTGCTATTTATATTTCTCAGTCATCATTACAAATATATTTTCATATCTTTTTATATATTGTATTTTTCTGTATTTTCTAAAAAGTATTAATTCATCTAATTCATCTAAATACAGGTGCAGTGAGGGGCTCCATTTCTTCTTTATGTTTTTTATTTGTTTGGTTGTTGTTGTTTTGGGTATTTTTTTCTTTTTCTTTCTTTCTTTTTTTTTTCTTTTTGGTTTTAATACAATTTTAAGACTTTCTACCTTTACTGAGAGTCATGTCCACATTTTAGTAAATTATTTCTTAAAATCACTCTATATTTTCTATTTAAAGAACTATTTCATGTTTAGTTCAGCAACTGACCTTTAGGACTGATCTCCTTATTGTACATTTTAGTAGGCATAATTGTTTTGAAATATGAATTAATTTGGTAGTGGTTCACCCCTGAATACTCTGGATTGTTTTAAGAAGATGAATGTAACCTTCAGCTATGTTCTATAGAGGTTTTATTTCAGAGTTTTCACTGCAATTTGAGATTGAAAGCTTACCAATATTTGAAGAATGCCATTGAGCACTAGGCCATATTTGTTTGTCTCCTGAACTTATTCAATTAAGAAAATAATCCATTATGGAAAATCTTGATTAAAAGTTGGCTTATTCTCCAATTTGATTAAAATTCAGCATTACACTGAATCAATTGTTCAGTACTTCTGCATAACCCGTATCAACTGTAGGCAGAAGACTAATTGCTCTGTTGCTCTTGCATCTTACTCACCTTTTCTGTCCTCTGATTATAAAATCTGCTGGAGAACTATAAGCATATTGTGGTTTGGCCGAGTCCCTAATGCTCTTCTGTGGCTGGCTGAGTGCTACCAGAGATGGCAGCCTGAGGAGACTTGGGGGTGGAAAGGACTCTACTGGTCATAGGCTTTAGCTCCAAAGCTGTCCTAGGATGGAGACTGTGTCATTGCTTATTCCTGTCAATAACTTAATGGGATTTCTTAGATTTCTGAGTTCTGAATAAGATCTTCAGGATTTAGTCCTTTGCATCTTTTTACAATGACATCACCAACCACAGCTAGTCTATCTTTTAAATAAAATAATTTTATAGCTACATAGTAAATCCCAAATTAAACTTGCCGCTTAAAAAACACCGCAACAAAGTGGTCAAGGTCTGGTTGCTACCTGAGAGCCAAATAAAGGGAAGAGATGGGATCTTTATCCCAAAACTTAACCTCAATGTGTTCTGTATCCTTCCTGTCTGCATTTATCTCTCAAGGACCTAACACAGTGCAGCTTTTTAAACTGCTGGGCAGTTTGACTTCAGCCAAACCAATGGCAAAACTCTCATAGATTTTGTTAGAGTCTGTATCTTCACATGTAGGAACGACAACAACAACAGCAAAATCAGTAATGAAATACTAGTGGGTTAGCTTTTCAGCATATTTTAATTCCCAGTTTATGTCTGCTTTGGCAAATGAGATAGCTTGCAGCAATTATAAGTCTTGACTCAGGAAGATTCTCAAGCCATAAACTAAAACATTGCCCTGGATCTCAATCAAAACTGCACAGAGAAGTTTTTCCAATTTAATTTTAAAGAATTACTAATTCTTTTTACTATTTCCATAAGCAACATTTCTACTAATTTTCCCTACTTTTCCACACAGAGTGTCTTTTACTGAATATAGCTGAACTCTAATATTGAACCAACTATCTTCTAACACCAAAACTGCAGCATTAGGACTGTTTTATTATTGTTGTTGTTATTATTGTTGTTATTAATATTATTACATTTATTTCTATGATATTTAAATTACCCTTTTGGCTTCTGTATTTTTTTTTTCTTACATTGAGACATAATTAATTGAGATGTTTATCTAGTGGAACATTTTAAAAGTAAAATAAAAGCTTACACTTTCAGCGTATTAACAGCATACCATAATGTTAGCTATAGGAATAGTCTTTTACCTTGTTATTTATGGGGAAACAAGATAGAAAAATTTGCATAAACACAGAAAAAGGTCTTCAGCTGCTTCCAAGTTGTAATGGCTAAGGATGTGAGCTACTGCCCTTGCTAGTAAACAAACATTTTAAGAGTGACTGTAGCAATAATCCAAAATAATGAAAGAAACAGCATCTTTAGGAAATAATTCTGGTATAGATTTATTGAGTTTAATAATACTACCGAATAGAATTATGAACTAGAATCAAGTATTTGCTAAGTTTAGGGAAACCTTGTTTTATTACCTGAGACAGAGAAGTGAGAGTAAAATTAATGTGCATAAATAATGTGGGCAGGTGAGGCTGAGCACAGGGGAAAGGGAGAGTTACTTAAATAACTTTGAGGTCAGTATTTGTGATGAAAGAAGAAGATTTATGGCAAAGTAATTCAATCAAAAAATCTGAAACAGGTCAAAAGTATTTCATCCTAATGTAATATTGTAACATCTGTAGTCTTTGTGTAATTAAATAAAAAATGAAAGCAAACCATAGATTGTTGCTGAAGACAGGAAAATAAAAGAAAAGAGAATGTCAGCTGCAAAAGATCTCATTTTGGAAATCTACAAATTGTTGATTGATAGGGCTAGCATTTTTCAAGCTCTGTCACAGCTTGAAAAAGCTGTCAGTGCACATGATAATGATGAATGTTCTAAAACATGCAAATAGTATTAAAAATCATTTCTCACATAATTTTGGAAGGTGAAAAGACTTGTGAACTGAGGGGAGAGGGGAGGGGAGGTGAAGCTTAACATTCTGCCAAGAGGAATAGGGGGCTGCCTTGCTGATGTTTGAGTTGTTAATTACTATGCAAGTGAAACAATGAGTTATGTGGGCCTTCTGCAATTTTTCCCCTGGAAATTTTATGCTGACCAAAGGAGGAAAAGAGGCAGAGCTGCAGCTTCAGAGTTAACCACAATGATGTGCTCCCCTGGAACAAATCCACCCAAAAGGATGACGCTCCAGGGGCCGCCAGCACTGCAGGAATGTGCTTGTCTCATGAGCAGGCTGTGTATTTCAGAGGTGACATTTACAGTATACTATCAATATTAGGGGTGTTTCAGTTAATTAGCCATTTTTATTAACATTGAAATACAATAAAACCTGAAGTAAGCATTAGGAATGTAAATTAGAACTATCCCTGGGCTGATCTAGCTCAAAGCAGTGAGCTATCACACACTGACCCCATATTTATGGTACTTTAAATTTTCTAGATTGAGCAAAGGTTGCTCATACCATTAACTTCCAGTTGATTTTCACATCTTGTCACTGTGCACATGTATGTTCGTATGTGCACATGTGGCTACAGTCATGCATATATATGCACTTTGATGCAGTCAATGCCAGCCAATATTCAGGAGGAACAACAAAGCTGTGGGTGCAGTCTTTGTGTTGCTGTAATTTATTTTATTTTAATTATTTTTATTATTATTTTTTTTCATTAAACATGCAGTTTTCAAGAAATTGATATTCATAACAGACTGGTGAAAAAATTATAACTTTTTTTTTTTTTTTTAATAGTACAATGAAAGTATCTAATCTGCCAAAGAACAGTTTATATAAAACAAAGAATTATTTATACAACAGGCTTTGCCAGGGCTTTATGGAGTGGTAAGAAACCACTAGGCTCACATCCCTTTCTATTCAAAATTCTTTATTCCTCATTTCTTATTCCATATTAACTTTTGACTGTACCTTAGTTTCAAAATTCTTCTTCAGTCAGCATAGGTCTACATAATGGATCTTGTCTCTACTGAATCTTTTTGCTTATTTAATTTCACCAAGAATATCAGCTTCATATGAGCACACAAGGGGGGTTTTCAAGTCTGCCTCCACATTTGCCTTTGATTGTATATATGTTTTTCTTCCATCTCAGGATTCCTAATAGCAATTCCTGATCACTGTAATCCTTCCTAATGAGAGACCGTACAACATAATATCTTTACACATATAGGCATCCTTCCAATAATGTCAGCCTTACCCAGTTAGACAGTAAATAGTCTGATAAAACAAAATAAATGATACTATTCTAAATATTTTACTCTATGTTTTATACCTGGTGTTCTCTGTGTCTGTATGTCAGACTGCAATCTCTTAGAGGCAAAGATTGTCTCTATTCCACCTGTGCATTCTGCTGAACACACTGTCACACTCCACAAATTACAAATAATGAGCAATGATGATGGACCTTATTTTCTACTGCCTTCCATCTTACTGCTATTTAGCTCTGCACAAAACAAGTGTCAAAGAGGTGACATTATTAACAAGCACTGTGGCTCCTCTGCAGCTCAACATATTCTAAGCTGAACACTCATTCATAAGAGAACAAAAATCTGAACACTTCAGAAATTTTATCTGAATATTTTATCAAGTTGCAAACTGATTTTCCAGTTGGTTTCTGAGTAAACCTGTTTTGTATTTCACTTTGTTAAATTTTGTTACCACTTGATCATCAGGCCCTGGTCTTGCTGTTGTGAACAGCCTGGGTAATCCAAGAAAGCAAGGCTTTGTTCAAGAATGTGAGTTTTGTTCAGATGATTTCTTTTTCTTTGGATTTCATCTTTTTTTTTTTTTTTTTCAGACCTGAAACAGTAGCTGATATTCATATCCAGATATTAGTAATGTCTTATATTTGTTATTTAGCAGGGTAACACTCTTTTAGATATATACAAGTTCACATTTAAAAGTAAAAAAATCAGTGATGCTGCTGCTGAGTTCATACCTTTCATTATGTTTTTGCTTTTATTGTGAAGACTGAAAGGGTACAAAGGTGAGAGTCTCCAGAAAGCATATGTGATGGCTGCCCAGCAACTAAGTTGCCAGGTAGGGTTTCCAGAACAGATATGAGAAGCAGTATAGCCAAGCAAAAACATCCCACTCATCTAACATGTGGCCGACAGCCAACTTTTCCCAATAATGATAGGTGACAGGCCAGAGCTGATCCAATGTGCATTTTAATTGATGGCAAACTCAAGTAACAAGCCTTTGCTGTTCATCTGTCAACAAAGAAAGAAACGTAGTTTTTTTCTTTTTTTCTTTTTTTTTTTTTTTGTAATTGTTTTGTTGTTGTTGTTATTAGAATATGTATTACATGCATTCTGTAATATAGAATATGTATTACATATATTTGATAATTTGTTGACAGTTTCTGGCATCTAATAGAATAGAAAGTGGATTTTTTCCCTGCTAATTTCCTAAAACATACATTTCAAGAAGAGAACAAGGATCTCTGTGGTCTGCCAGAGCAAAAAAGACCCTGAGTTGTACTGATAAATTGATCAACAGCAGCTCATGAAGTTAAAAGTTCTGAGTTAAAATGGTAACCATATATAAAAATGTTTTTGCTTCACTAAAATACTGTGAAAAAGGGAAATAGTTACCCCAATGCTGGGTTTCCAGAGAAAAAACTTGCCATTGACTTGAGAAAGCTTACTTATCATTTTAAACAGATTTCTGAGAGTTGTTACTGTTTTCATTCTGATTTTTCTTTAAAACATGAAAAATAAGCACCAAAATTCACATTGGGCCCTGGTTTAGCAAATACCCTTCATTAACATACATAGCATGTTCTCCTTCTTATTTTTTAACCTCTTCATTAAAAAAACAAATCTAACAAATCTGATCAGTCTGAAGGGGCTGAAAATAAGATTGCATTGTTTAAGGGCAGGCTTTCAAAACCAAAAAGGACTCTAGCCAATTTCTTATGACTGAGAGGTGGGTACAGTTTCACGTGTTGCAAAGTGTTTGTGTGCTGCTCAGGAGAGCACAGATTGCATTCCATCAAAGGCAATTTTTCAGAGCTTGTCCCTCCTTTTGCTTTCCATGAAAATGAATCTATACCATTTACATGGAGCGCTTAACCTTCAGACTGTCCTTACTACAGCAACACTACTCCTATTGCAGATACATGTTTACTTAGACAAATCTAATTTACCCTTTGTTAATGTGTGCTGTCTTTATTTGCTATATTACATTAAAGTTGAAATAGAGTTACAAAAAATTATCTTGCTTAAAATCATTCATAGGCTTTCATCAAGGGAATAAATTTACCAATTTCCCTCTTAGTTTATAACCATCCACTGTACTAACTTGACCTTTACCTAAACAGGGCTATAATTGCAGTTAGGATTATATAATTTACAATAACAACAAAAAATTACTTTTGAGGAACTGCTACTGGGCATGAATGTCTCACAGCCATTAAATGCATCATTCATCTTGAGAAGAAAATTATTCTTATCCACGTCGACATTTTTAACATAAACTGTAGTACTCTCTCTTGGCACTTTTTTACGTACCCATTAATCTCAATAGTAAAGCACAAGTCTCACCCACCTATTCTCTGAAGTTTGGATGTCACTACTGTGTACAATAAAAATTGTATATTCATGAACTCCATTTGTTTTATGTCCTTCTCTCTGTCAAAGTCTCCCAAGCAGCATATGCTTTACTCTGTGGAGAATAAAATCAAATTTGTCTGTCTTGTCATATTGTCATCAAAGTGATACTATCACAATTAGATTAACATTTTGTGAAGGAGCTGAAGGGAGGGAAAGGAAATAGCACATTACAGAAAATCCCAGTTAACCCCTTCTGCAGCATCAGCCCCCCTCTCTGCAGCACCCAGAGGTAAGGGAGGTACCCAGAGTCTACAAGAAGTGACACTGTCAAACTACTGCAGTCCTCATTGGAGCCTGTGATGTTACTTATCAGTCCCACAAAGTATGTTTTCATATGAAGGGCCATTACTGCTAGACAGAACAACTGTTAGGAGCAGAGCATTTCCCAGGCTTGCTTACTTAACAAGGCAATGATAAGTCAGTGCAGAGCTGTGTGGGGCTGCTACAGGGTAAACGGGAGGTCTATGGTTATGGCCTCACACATAGGACAGCAATGTAGGAGTTCATAAGAAGAGCAAAAAGAGCAACTGTGCCTTTTTTTATTTTTTCCAGTTTTTACTTCAGCTCAACTTTCACATTTACTCCTTTTTTCAACTAAAAAAATGAAAATCAATTATTTGGCCAGATGATGGGGAAAAAAAAAAATTCCCTTTTGCACAGAAGTGAAAGAATAATCACAGAGAAACATCCAAAATATGTCTCTAAATTTCCTCACACTGTACGGAGTTGCATTTCCCCACCCCCATCCAGTTCACAGGCAATGCCCATGCAATAAATTATGCCTGCACAGGATGAAGATAAGTATCTGTATAACTTATCTTCATATTACAATTGTATCATCTACACATTGATCTCCTTCTCTGGGGATTAATTCTAACAAAAACAGTCCCTGATACTTATCCCTAAAGACAAGTCTGCCAAGAATGTACTTTCTTTTTGTTCTTGTATGTAAAGTTACCCACCAAACTGATAAATTTGACTGCCAGGCATATACGTCACAGTACACCTAATCTATCTTGAAATTGCTACAGAAGTTATCAGTTCAGATAGGGCTTCTTCTTGAATACATTTTTTTGTAAAGCTGTGTAAAATAGTTACCTTAATATGCATTGCAAAACAATTTAGAAAATGAAAAATTAAGCAAATTAATTTTTAAAAAAAGGACCAAAAGTAACTCCTATGCCTACATTTAGAACTTTACTATATTTCCTGCTGATAGACTCAATGTTGCCACATCTCTGGGAAACATTCTTTTCTCTCTAGTAAAATCATTTTCTGTTCCTAACTCTGTACTGTTCTCTTGCACAAGGAATTAAGCAGTTTTATTGTTGTTGTTGTTGTTTTATGTAAGGGAAAAATGGAAAATCACCTAGGACTGAACCTTATGTGCCATGAGGTTTGCACCTATTAGCCAAATAAAGTGAAAGCAAACTGGGCATGCAAAGAGTAAGAGCAAATATTATTGTCCTACTTTTTTTTTTTTTTTTTTTTTTTGAACGTTGATTGTTTTAAGGGGGGGTCATAGGATGAAGTTCTGTGGACAGAGGATGGGGAAAGGGAGGGGGAACACATGCCAAAGGGATGATAATGTAATGAATAGCAGTGTAAACAGAAGAGGCAGTGGGGAAGGTACAGGCAGAGTGAAGCACTGAGCAGAAAAGTATTTTGGTCACACACAAAAAAAAAGGTAAGGTCGAAAAGGAGGAGAAGAAACTTTGACTTTGAGATTTTGCCAAGAGGCAGCTTTTGGTAATCAAGGCAGTTCTAATAAAGCATAGAAATGAAAGCCAACTGGAAGAGATTCAGAAGAGCTGGAGTAACTCAAGGCAATGGTGATAGACTGCATGTCCACTTATTTTGGAAGTAAAGGAGAGGCAAGTACAAGGGGCAGATGAGCTTGAAAGATGTCTCTTCATATTGTCCAGAAAATAAGCTTAGAGGACAGTGAGAGGTATAGGAAGAAAATAAGAGGAAAGCAAGAGTTGGCAGAAGGGTGGTATCTGTCCTTTGTAGAAGGCTGCCTTTCTTTTGAAATCTGTCCATTTCAATGATGGAAAGGAAAATAAGTTTTCTCTTCTAGAAGAAGCTGCTCCATCCTCTGCCTGTAGAGCTTTGCTCACCCTTGTCTGAATGCCAAAATAAGCTTTTGCTGCCATTTCAAACGCAAGACCTATAGACTGATATCATGAGTGCCCTCAACTCTCACTGAAGTCAATAGGAGTTAAGGGCATTCAGCACTTTCCAGGGTCTGGCCATGTATCACTTAAAAATAACTCACCAACATTAAACATCGTTAAGGAAACTAATGCTCATTAACTAGCAATAGACCACTGGGAAAGGATCAATAGTTGTCTCCGAAATCATCTTACCTATTACAGTATATGCATACTCTACTTAATGACAATGAAGGATAGGAACACTGAATGATAGGTCACTGATGACAGTGAATGGGAAAGACTGCTTCTCAATTAATCAGGAGAGTATTAGCAAAGAATTCCACTTAACAGGGATACATCTGGGGCCCTAACCAGGTGATTAGGAGGAATGATGTTCTGTCCATTGCTGAAGCAAAGTGGCAGCTTAAGAAGTTCATATATTGAACATCCTTTTAATTCTTTTGTTTTTCTACAGAGGCGTGAACTTTTTTTTGTCTTACATTTTTAATGGCATTTCTTTTCTTTAACTGTCTCAAACTGGAGTGAATTCATAACCAGGGAGGTTATGAATTGAGCTTGCCAATGAAAAGATTTCTGTGGGGTGGAACTAACATTCTGAACTGAAAGGCTATTGTTCTCCAAGACTTGTCTGGGGAAATCTTTTGCCATATATTGTCCTCATCTATCTTCAAGGTCATTATTTGGCAGTGTGAACAGCCAAGATTCACATGTTCTGTGGTGTATGAAGGGATTGCAGAATGTGGCTCAAATGATCCGTTTAGTTTCCTGCTTCTGATCCAGTTCTGGATTCCCTTTCCCTCAGGATCTGCATTTGTGAAATAGAGAAATCCAAATGTGGAACACTTTCTGCAGCCTTCAAGATTATCTCAATGCAATTTTAAGAAAAAATAAATAAATAAAGGCAGCATAATCTTTTCTACGTTCCACCAGTACATAATGACCCTCCCCATCTGACTGATTTTATTGTAATCCCTATAAACCTAAACCTCAAAGAATTCCAATGCCTTGCACTTCTCTTCTACTCTAATTTATGAGAAGTGGGTAATGTGCCATCTGGAGGTTTCACTGCCACTGGGAAGCACGTTCAGCCCACAGTGGAAGCAAGTCAAGCCAAAAGGAGAAAGAAAATGCAGGGGAAGGAGAAGATCTGGCTTCAAGGAAAAAGTATCATGAACACACAAAGATAAAAATTGCATTGCAAAAAAATCTTTTATAACTTGCATGATAGGCACATACATAGCCGATAACCCAAGGTTAGGTCTCAACCTAAGGACATTAGCAGCATTACAGGGCAATCCTTACACAAGGACAAAATGTTCTTGAGCAATTTCTGCAATTCACTAGACACAAACAGTTTTATTATTATTATTATTATTTTTTTTTCTCTCAAAACTGAAGTCTTGTCAGGCTTCTTGTTTCACCTCTTTTAATTTTCCCTGAACAAACATATTTATTGTGGTGGCTTCAAGCAAATTTCCAGTTCACATAGTTTTCCTGTGAGAGAACAAAGGGCTTATTGGGTGGAGCTTTTAGGCTGATAGGCTGATCTATACCCAGGTCATGAGAGATTTGAGACCCATTTTACTCACTGAAAAATAAAAAGTAACTTAAACAAGAATAACATTGAAAAATCTGTATCAACAAAGTCATAATTACTAGCCTAAGAAGAGAGTAATACAGCTGTCGGAATAGATCAAATCAGCAAGTTAGACACAGGACTGAGAAGCATATTAAATCACAAAATATGTTAAATTATCCTGTTAATACTAAAATAGTATGCCCTAACATAAACTGAAACAGACCCTTAACACATTCTGAAGAGGTTGTTAAGAAAGCAGCTGTCCATTTACTATACATATTAATTATTGAATACTTTAATATTGAGACAAAATCATCATTTAACATCTGATCCATGTCCTTAGCACCACTTAAAGTGTCTCTTCAAATACTTGCTCTTCCTCTTCATGGGTGACCAAATTTCTCTCTCCTAGCCTCTGCCACCAGCACAGCTACTGAGATAGAAATGTTAATAGCCATGTCTAAAAGAGTGTTCTGTTAGCCAGCAGGTAGAGTAGAAAGTTTCAGATCCCTCACCAAAGGCAGAAGCCCTTTTCCAATACACCGTTTAATTCCTTCCTATTGTTATCTTTCTCATTAGTGCATGACTGATGTTTGCATCTACCTCTATTCATATAGCCACAGTATAAAAAAAATCACAGTTCATTATGGTCTTAAAATAGGAAATTCAAAGGGGATAGCAGGTTTCCCAGTTAACAAAAGATAATTTTAAAAAAAGAGAAATAGAAGGAAAAAAAAAAATACAAACATTAAGTTGTTACATTTAAATTTAATCTAAAAATGTATTCGCAAACTTTGCAATTCTTTTAGTCCTTTCTGGGCTCTAGTAAGTTAAGAGATATCAGGTACAACTTACTTTTATTCTAGGCTTAGGAAGAGGTTAAAGACTGATGATCTGATTTCCTCTCATTCACATACACTAGAAACTCTAGATGAGCAACCTTCCATGGGGTGTTTTCTGTAACAGGACACTGACCTAGCTGGTCTATTTCTTACCTCTCCAACAATTTTGTCTGGATGAGACACAAAGTGCATTGTTTCCAGTCAAGTTGAGAATAAAACATATTCAGAATAGAATAGTTTCAGTTGGAAGGAATCTACAAAGACCATTGAGTCCAACCGTCACAACCTTCCCTGACAAAGATTTGAGGACAGTTCCCACATGTCCTGTCACCAAGGAGAAAAGATGAACACTTCTCTCTCCACTTCCCCTCCTCAGGAAGTTTCAGAGAGCAAAGAAAGCATTGTTTTAACCTTTTTCCTTTTTTTTTTTTTTTCCAAATGGCATTTCAAGACTGTGGTTGCAAGTCTGACCTTCTACCTGTCAAACACTAAAAAAAAAAAAAAAAAGAAAAAAAGAAAAAAAAGAGGGGATTGGTCTTTTATTTATATTAATGGATTTTGGGTGTCATTATGTCACAGAAAGAAAAAGCTTTTACAAATAAATTAAAACTTTATTAACTTAAAATTTCATGAGAATCTTCTGAACATGAATCTGTGGGGAAACCCTCCCCCCTTTTCTGGAAGCAAAGGCAGTCTACAGAAAAGACTACAAGATTCACCAAAACCCTGAAAAAATAATAAATGAACAGCCAGATTCAGTAGTCAGTTGGTAAGGTGCTCAGCTAAGGCAGCCCTGTTTTTCTGACAGGGACAAAGGTTTTGCTAGTAGAAGGGAGGAGGATCCAAGGGGTCTATGTGGTGACAACAGGAAAATTAACTTATTATGTGAACTGTTTTCAGTGGTACTTTCCCTGTTACGTGAATTAGCCAAAGGAACATATCAAAACAAAAGGAATGCCTTCAAAACAGAGGACATTAAACTTCAAAAGTCCCCTTTGACTTTTACCTGCCTGGGATCTGAGAAAATCTGCATGTTGAATGGCTGAACTGCTCTAGATGCCTCGGAGACTCTAAATCACAGCCATCAGGAACAGTCTACCACAATCCTCTACTCAGATTCTGTACCTCATATATATAGATATATGTATATAGATATATATAAATGTCATTTATTTCTGTGGTTTCTTGATCTTGGAGAAAGCAGTTCAACACCTACAGAATAATAACACTAAGGAGATAACTGTACAAGCAAAATTCAAGTATGTCATCATTGATTGCATGTGCTTTGTGCTAAGCTCCTTCCACTATAATTCACTTTCTACAATAGCTGATAGATTTTTCTGGTTTTCCTCTGGGAGTCCTAAATGTCTTTGCAAGAGAATTGCAAGAGAATTGTAAAAAATCTTCACTTTCACTAACAAAACTCAATTATTGAATGAAATGTTGAAAAATCTTTAGAACTACTTTATAATGCATGTTGAGTCTCTTAAAAAGAAGGAAATTGTGCAAACAGTAGAACACAGGTGTCTGTACAAGAATATGCTAAATCACTTTAGCAATTCGATTTTCTAACCTCATGATACCACAGGTTCTGTAAACCCAAATCAAAATTCTCTGTGTACACTCTTATCAAGGAACATGTTTATTCTGATACAGAGGCCTTCATTCCAGGAAGCATCTCTGTCCAAAAAAGTATTGACATTTGTGCTTAAATTTAAGCTTAAGTCCCATTCAGTAGAATGTAAAGACATTTAAGCACCTGTATGCCTAAACAGAGACTGACAGAGGGCATATCTGAGTCAGAATTTTATTAATGTTCCCTGAAGGTTATATAAGATCAAATGAGTAGATCGACTTGGAATTGTGTGGCAGTGACTTTATACAATGTTTGGGAAAATGAAACCATTAATGAGATATCACCTGAATAATTTTTCATTGACACTTTGGGTAATAAAATGTGAAATGCTTTATTTCCCCAAATGAGGTCAGCACACATGGATAATTGCCTGAAACAATATAATTTTTGTTTAACCTGTTTAATTGTCTGGTAACTTGCTTGTTCAAAATCAATATGCAGTGAAACAATATTCCTGTGGTTTGACTTTTGAGAAGCCCTGGTTTTCATGATTAACAATGCAATCCTTTTTGGCAATACTTTGGTGATTGGACTTAAACATGTAACAAAAAGTAACTTTTCCCATACAACATTTTCAGCTTAAATGATCTGGAATTATATGGGAGTCATTTTCTTTGACTACTTCCTCTCTGGGAAGGCAGAACAGATTCATATTCATTTCTTATATTTGTATATATCTGTGCATTCATCCTTTCTTTTGCCATCTGTCAGAATCAGCTTAAAAATGGATATGCAAATATATGAATCTGATTTTGATATCTATTTAATATTATTTATTTACATAAAATACAAAGAAACAAACAAAAAGTATTCTACAGAGAAAGCACAGGGGACTGTAGACACTCCTGAAAATATTGAGATAAACTTCAGAACTATAGCAATAAAGCTGGCTTCTAGTCATAGTTTGGTATTTTTTTCATCTTTGGTACTAGATCCAGATTTCTGGATTTCTTCTGCTAAAAAGAGCACAGAGTCTGCATCTTATGATTTAGCTTGCAATTGCCAAACTCTGCACTTGTAATTCTCCACTTGAAGCCTCAACTGGAAGTGTGTGTAACATCTGTGTGTGGACTTGGCAGGAAGAGCCCACCACACTGGTGGGCTCCTGCCCACCATGAGTCCTGCCCACCAATGAGTCCTGCCCACCAATGAGTCCTGCCCACCATCTTGCAGGATCAGATCCTTATCTCAAGATTTGACAGAACTCAGAGCACAAACATTGCCAGACCAACCTTTATGCTCAAATAATTGTCCAGCTTTTCAGGATTTTCCAATAAAAGATCACTGGCTTCTCTTTTCAGGCATATCCAGATTTTTGTTACTGGGCAAATCCACTGATATAGCTTTAGTGATGTTAAAGAAGCTTCATCAATTTGCTCTAGTTGAAGATCTGGCCCATCACATTTCAGGGTGCTGAAGCCTTTAACTCATAGCTCTGTATCCCTTTAGTAGGATTTCCAATCTCTTATTTCAGTAAAATAAATGTCACTCAAAAACTATATCACACCCCGTTTTTTCTTACAATAATTTACATGGTAAGGAAGCAGTGGACTTTCTGCCATGTGGAGCAACTACATCATGTACAATCAAACAAGAAAGAAAAGGGAAAAGAAAGAAACCACATCAACACAGTATGCATCCATTCATTTTACTGTGTCATTTAGCATATGATCATTCATCTGATCAAGACAATAACTGGCATTTTTCCCAGTTAATTCACCTCTTTTCCTCTCCCTTCGTCCTCTGTTGTAGCACCAGCCTTTCAGCAGGATTTCAGGTTGTGATCCTCTTGGAGAATGAATGGTCCTTATTAAGTGTCTGGAAGAAACCAACAGCTTATTAGTACATTGAGACTAATTATGGCGCTATTTTAATCATATAAAGGATTGCAATAAAAATTAACACATTTCAAATCAACTTTTTTTTTTTTTTTTTTATGTCTCTTTCTCTCTCTTTATATGAATTGTCAGTGGAATAAATTCCCATAGTTATAACAGCTGTCTTAATGAAATCAGTAACTTTTCAAAGATAAAGGTGCTTTTTAAGTTTTTTGTTTGTTTGTTTGTTTGTTTGTTTTTCTCTGAGGTTTTGTGATTATAATGTTGTGAACTAAGAGCTTAGCCATGAATCATTCACTGAAACTAAGCAAAAAAAACGTGAACATTCCTGGGCATGCTATTCTTAATTAAATTTCTGAAAATGTCTACTTAATATTTTGATATCTATTCAGCATTACGTATTTGAAATCTAGACAAGTGAAGTCTAGACATTCCAAGTGCCTTGTCATATTTTTTACACTATTTATGAATTTAGATGCACCTTCAAAACGTAGAAGGCTATTACAGTCAGTTAAGGTTAGATCATGTGCAAACATATTTTGTTTTAATTGATATCCACTGCATAAACAGTTTTTTCTGAAGGCAGATATATGGATGAGAGATGAGAGCTAAACTGCAGAGCAGGTTTGCAAACCCTGTTTCTGTGGAACAGATCAAGAAAAATGAGTATTGCTGAATCTGTATATACTCAGGTGGCTTACGACCTTTGAAGAATGTGAAGAACAGAGCTGTCTTTTGATGTATTTTTGATTATTTGCTTGTTTGTTTTTGTTTTTAATGTTGTTTCATTTCATGGTAATAAATTAGCAAAGGTAGGAGACTTTGTTTAGACACCTGAAATTCAGGAGGATGGCAATTCCCACAGCTACATTCTACCTGAAATATTCAAGGACATGCAGCTGACACAGTGGGCCTCCGACTACAAGACAGACAGCTCCAGGCCACAAAGCTGCTATATAAAACTGTCTATGTCTACCTAAATTAGAGTTGACAACCTGCCCTGGGTTTATAATGCTGAGTTCTCAACTTTTAGAAGCCAAAACCTATCCAGAAAAAGAAAAAATTGCACTAGATTTTTCTTTTCTTTTCTTTTCTTTTTTCTTTTCTTTTCTTTTCTTTTCTTTTCTTTTCTTTTCTTTTCTT
>NC_048895.1:23188309-23189279 GCF_011077185.1 Oxyura jamaicensis
TTCTTTTCTTTTCTTTTCTTTTCTTTTCTTTTCTTTTCTTTTCTTTTTCTTTCTTTATTTTATTTATTTATTTTGCTTTGTTTTTGGACATTGTTGCTTATTCTGTTTCCTTTCTTGTCTTACTTTTATCCTCTTTTTAAAAATAAATCATTTGATACATCAAATCTTTTCCTGCTCTTTTTTTAAAAAAAAATACTTTAAAGCTAAACATCTAATTAAAGTTGTTGGGTTTTTTTGTTTGTTTGTTTTGTTGTTGTTGTTGTTGTTGTTTTTTAAGGAGATTATTTACATTTAATAATTTACAATGGTATTAAATAGAAACAGCAGTTTGTAATGGATACTTGAAGAAAGATTCCTGGAGATGATATATATACTTTTCTGAAGTATCACTCCTAATGAGCTGAATAAAACTAATTTTTCAAAAATAGCCACTAATCTCAGGTGCAAAGTTTCAACAAATATCCAAAAAATATATACACATGGCATTATGACTAGCCATAACTCCCCATAAAATGGTTGTCTAGGGCACTTGGACATGAGGACTTAAAGCCAACAGTTTTTATCAGTTTCACATGTATTCCTTAAGTATTTTGATTTCTCAAAGTGTAACACATTTTAAGACACATACACACACACACACACACACACAAATTACATATGAATAATTCACTAATTTATTAAAAATGGCCATAAGCATTTATGAGATGAAGACCATGGACTGAAGAACCTAACTGCATATTTATATTATGCAAATCTCAATCCAAGGATTTGTAAAATTTAACAATGTAATTTTTCCAGCTTTTCTCAATATCAGATAAATGACCTTACAGCTAATTCAAATTTGTATTCTTTCTTTCTTTCTCTTTCTTTTTCTTTCTTTCTTTCTTTCTTTCTTTCTTTCTTTCTTTCTTTCTTTCTTTCTTTCTTTCTTTCTTTCTTTCTTTCTTTCTTTCTTTCTTTCTTTCTTTCT
>NC_048895.1:23189379-23231879 GCF_011077185.1 Oxyura jamaicensis
CATGCAAAAATGTTCTTATAATTATTTTATTATAATAAACACTAAACTGAAGAAACTAACTAGGTATTTCCTTTCATACAGCTCTGTCATTGCTGCTCAGTTTTCAGATGTCTTATGTCTTTGTTTTAAAAGTGAGCAAAATATTATGTGTGAAGAATCTTACATTACTCTTTGTTCTGCAACATATTTTGTTAGAGAGCCCACACTAGTATCTAAAATAGTGTAAATCATCAGTTTTTAATCTGGCAGAAAGTAGATAGTGGCCCATTAAACTTTCGTAATTAAATTTCCCTTGCACTCCCCCATAGAACCATTATCTGAGTTTTCTAATTAACACAAGAGGAGGGAGTCAGTTCAGAGTGATGGGATCTATAGCCATCCCCTTTCATTTTAATGACCTTTAATAAACTTTTATTACTATTGATATTTATAATTATAATACACCCTTTCCTCTGCAAAGTGATTTTAAGGGTCTTGTCAAAAACTGAAAAATTCTCCCTCAAAATTGGAGCAAACCAATTGCATTCTCAAACACACAGAATTTGGAGCCAACAACATCAGCAGAAAAAAAAGACAGTGTATGCAAATGCAGCAGGTTTATCCTCTCCCACTGTTGCCAGTGGGTGATGCTTTGGTCCTGATCTGCTGCTGCCCTTTGCTCTGGCAGCAGAGCCTCCCCCAGACAGTCTGACACTACAGCTGAATCATGAGGTGACTTTGTGACAAATAACCACAAGGAATTATGCAGAGTTCATTTAACTTATTTTACTTCCAGCCTTACAGAGGTCAGATACTAGAGAGGAGGATTAACTACTGTGACATCTAGTCCTTCCTTAGATTTTTCATCAATGGCTTTTATACCAACTAAACACTTTTACACAGAGATTTTATTGGTAAGTCAAAACTTCTAACCTCTCCACAGCCTCAGTACAGCATATCTCATATCTCAACAATCCTCTTTCATGTAAGCAATTATGTTCCCATCAGAACTACAGTGCCACATTTTTCTTTGCTAAAATGAGATGCAAGGCTGAGCACCTTAGGCAGTCTTTCTTTCTTCGGAGTACGTAGGAGAAAGGCATTCTGTCCTCCAAAACAAGAGGTACCTATATCAATTAACGGAGCCTGTATCTGTCTACACCTTCCTTGGAGCAATCAAATAAGGGTCCTCACTACCTGAGGGCAGGTTTTGGCTCCTTCTTGATACTTGCATGGATGTCTTCTTTGGAGAAGTGGAGAAGTATCTGCTATATTGAACATGTGAGCAAAATTATAGGACATATTGCAGCTGTTCACAGCCTGGTCTCTATCCTTAACTTGCAATGTAAATTTAATACCTGGTATTCTGGATCTCTGAGTCAAATTTATTGACTTCTCAAAGTTCAATGCCTTCAGTTTTTGCAGAAAGATTTGAATTTAGATCTGGATCATCTGGACCTTCTAATCTGGGGACATCTTCTGTTTTTATGAATTCTTCATTATTGGATGTTGTGAGCATTAAGATAATCAGTGTCAAAAAAAACACTTGCATATGTATCTATAGGTAGCAAATACAGAAAAAATGCAAAGATGACCCAATAATTATTTTAAATTAAACATACTAGGAAAAACAAACAAACAAACAAACAAACAATTTCAATGTAAATGGTGAAAAAGTGGTTTTGAATGTCTATAATTCAGGTAGATGAGATCACAGGCAAAACATACTGCTTTAAAAAAGGATCACTCTATAAATAGCCAAGAAACATTGGATGTTAACTACAAGAGACTTAGCAGCTAATAAAATTGTAAAACATGAAGAATGCATTTCCTGTAAGAGTGTCAGAAAAAGAAAAAAAAAAAAATCTTTAATTAATAGCAACAGTCAATCCTGCCTGCCGGAATCTTAAGTTTAGATTAGGTAAAAATCGGCCATTAAATTGAATGAGAGACCTGATATTTTCTTCTGCTGTTTGAACTACAGATGATCTAATGATTAGCATTTAAACTGAAGTTCTCCAAAGGCAATCAGAAATGTGTCTTTACACTTTCAGTAACTTTGAAACTTTTATATCATGTTTTCAAGTGAACTTTGCATTCCTAACCCTGAGGCTAACCAGGCTGCTCTTTGAAGTTCAGTGGTAGGCAGATAGATATGGACTGGATAAATGCAGAGAGAAATTGCTTCGTGAAAAAGGTATGCAATAAAATTTGGCATATGTTGCTGAAGTGATTATGAGGTCTGTGTGAAAGCAGTAGTAGGTAAATTTTGGCTGGCACAGCATACAGATACACAAGAGAAAAAACACAGCCAACAGTGTGATCACAGGACAGGAACCAGCTGCCTGGATTTTGCCTCCTGAAAAACAAACAAGGAAAGGCATGGGGAGAGTTCCTCTGTGACTTACAGTATCAGGTATATAACAAAGCACGGCTGAATAGTCAGCAAATGTGATTTGTACATGTGAGCAAAACTCCATATGAAACTCTTCTAAATGTGCTGAGCTCTCTTTACCACCACCCTTTGCAATTATTTCTACCCTTAGTGTGGTGTACCCAGGAGTGGGGAAGCAGGTCTGCAGATAGTTTTTTGTGAGAGCACAGCAAGGAGAAAACCAACATGATAACCCATAACCATTAATGTTTGGGACTGGAAGGATGTTATACTGTGCTCAGGGAGCATTTAAATCAGCAGTACATTCCAGTGGTTGTTTCTATTTTGTTATTCCAAGAATTTAAAATAGTGTAGAGATTTTCAATAAATATTAAAAAATGTTGAAAGATTTCCATCATTAAAATTTACATACTGGAACAGGCTAATGACATACTCTTTCTGAAAGCATCTTCTAAGAATTGCCAGAAATGAATGTTTGAGAAGTAGGACACCCACCAAGTTGTCACATAAAACCAAATGAACTTAGATTTTATTTTCTGACCTCAACTGTTGATCAGTTCATGCCTTAAATATGTAGATGCAAAATCCACATAAATTCAGTCCACATCAACTTCTGTTTTTATCATTCTTCAATAGTGATTAAACTCATCCTTTAATATTAGCCAGCTGTTTTGTTTTGTTTTGTTTTGTTTTGTTTCTATGTTTCACAGATGAATTAGAAAAAAATGAGAAAAAAGGTAACTAGGTAATAGAATGTCTTAAGTACTATGAATATTAACTGCACTTTTTATTCAATGTAGACATTGAATATGTCTTATGACCTGCTATTGTATTAATTTGCTTTCTTGTCTCTATTGTTGTTTTTCAGTCAGTGATGGTTTTGCAAAATACAAATTCCCACCTTGTAAAATGTTGTATTAGGAAAGATTAATCAGAAGTCTGTCACCTATTCATTCATATATGGTATGATGTATCATATAAAAGATTATTTTTTGAAGATTTTATGATATGCATATGATCAGTATATGCATTTTTATATTCATTCATAACTCTAATGCATTTTTGTTTTTATTTTGTATACACAAATATAATTGTGTGTGTTGTATAGATATGTAAATATTCAAAAAGCAAAATTTAAAGATGAAGCAAGCAGAAGAGGAAGAGGAAGAGGAAGAGGAATGACATAGAAATTATTAGAGAAGCATGAAGCACATTATGCAAACAAGTCAGTGGTGCAATATTATCAGTTCTTAAAGTGGTAAAGACATCACTATGTTGGTCCATTCTTGTATACAGACAACCGTGCCTAAGCAGCACCAAGGACAATGTCTCCATGTCACTTGCATGAACCTCTAAGTTTTTGGTGAAGTTTTCAAAACACTGCTTAAGATTGCCATGAACAAATAGTAATTTTTCCTACCTCCAGCAGATTACATCTCTTCCCTGACGCTGTTGTTTCCCTGTTTGCTTTGTCCCCTGCATTGTGTTGTGAAGTTCTGCATGGTAAAACACCAAAACCAAATATCAAACTTGTTTATATCTTACTCATTAAATATACATCTAATAATAAACAACTTATTAAATTTATTGAATATCAATAATTATTTTAATAATTATTAATAGTAAAAAATGTTTTTATTATTATGTATCTCAAAAGTTAAATTGTAATCATTAATAGGCTGCTTGACTTTTATGAGTACATACAATAATTTGCTAAAAAGAATTTATGCCAAGTCAGGAAGAACAGTCCAAGCAAAGAAACATCTGTGATAAAAGCATCAAGCAGTCTTTCTAACCATGTACCACATTCAAGGTCTCTGATAAGCCACCTGGCTATACCTACACACTCTGATAACCCCAAGCTGGTATTACATTGTTCAGCCAGGGAAGGTCTTGTTGCTGGGCACTGAGCTGATAGGCTTGTGGCTTTCTCTGTTACGAGACACGAGAATATTTGAATATCATGTCGGAAATACATTCACAGAAAGCCATAAGGATGAGCATTTAATAAGCAATGCTGTTAATAACCAATATTTTTGTAAGTCAGAGCATCTTCATTTTTACTTCTTTAGGGTTGTCCTTCACTTCTGAGAAACTTCTGTGAAAAAAAAAAAAAAAAAAAAAAAAGGTTTAAATACTTTCCTCAAAACTTCAGGTTTCTGCCTTCAGCAACTAAGTGCCTTCTGAATTCCAGATATCAGCCCTGTATTATTCCTCTTGTTCCCTCACTGGAATCCTGAACTCACTTGTTATCTGTAAGATATATTTGTTCATTTACATTTCAATGTCCTTCCCCATAACTTTATCTTGTTCTACATTTTCCTGCACAGAAACATTGTTTTTCCTTGCAACAAATTGTTGTGCTTCAAGAATATTCTCAGCATTAGTTCTACATGTGCAAGCATAGCCGTATTTCATGTTCAGTAGGGTCTTTGTGTGTGTATGTATCTAGATCAACTGAATACAACTAATCAGTGAACTCTCAAAATTTTTCTGGTTTTATCTGTAACTCATGACTCCAAACCCCTCTTTGCTCAGTGCTAAGGTGAACTTATTTCCTCCATTTTCCCTTTGAATGTCAAACATTTTCCCTCTATTCTTAATGCTCCTGTATCCATGTATGAACTAGAATTTCCCATCATTTCCACAGATGAACCATATTGATACAGAGTTGCCTTGTAGTAGTATTTGTAAGGTTTAATCCTTTGTACATTATCTAGTCTAGTATTACTGTTAATTCATTTTCTCTTCATTCATAACAAAATTATTTAGCCTTCAAAAGTCCTCAGCCTGTTCTGTTCTGTCTTCAGGTCCGTGTAATTACTCAACAGACCTCAGTCTCCAGGTTCCCTCTTCTCACACATTGGTAATATCTTTGTTATTTGCTTTCAGGTTTCAGCTTGCACACCTAATTTTCATCTTGGCTTTAATGAACGTGCTTTTATTTTTAGAAGGATCTTTTCTTGTAGCAAATGATTTTATGATTTATATGTTTCTGAGAGTCTTCTTTTATCTGTAACTGTTTTCTTCATTTCTATGGGTGTATATATATTGATTTAGTATACATATGTTTATGTGGGTGTATATGTAAGGGTGTGTATATAATGTTTTTGTGCTCTTCTGCATCCCATAATGTGTCCCATACCCTCAGGCAGCAATGCCCTTCAATCCAAAAAGTGCTCTGGCTTTGAAACATCTTGATGCATTTCATGCCTCGACAGAGGGACTAAGACTGTCCCAGATTGTTGTGATCCCTGACTTCTGTTTCCTTCTGTTTCCTTCTGCTGTTGTATTTTACATGTAGTTGGACTTGGAGTTCCCTGGGCCTTGCAGCATGCTATATATTTGTCACCTGTCTAGGATATTTAGGTCCTGTTCTCTTATTGAAGTTCTTATATATTTCCAAGATATAAATATTGGAGTATTCCAATATTTACTGTGGAGTATTCCTTTCTTTTGTTCAAACTATTATATTGTACCCCTTGGTTATGCTCATCTGTGAACTCCCTGTGTTGTTTTCTTTTATAAATATGTCAAATATTTGCTTAACCACCCCATGCTGAGTTCTTACTTATTATTTTTAAGCTCAAAACACAGGCACTTATGTTCAGAGCTGTGTGTTTTTCCTTTCTCATGTACTTTTTTTTTTTTCCAAGATTTGCTCCCTGTTTCCTATCTCTGGTGTTCTCATTTTGTTGCTTGGGTTCATCACAACTCTTAATCCCCCTTATTTACAAACAATGTGGGAGTCTTCTCATCTTGACTTTAGTCTGTGGGGATCCACTGTATGTCACGTCCGCTGGCATCTCGAAAAACAGTCTCTCATCTATCTTGAACATCAATATTGTATAGTATTTTAACATATTGAAATGACCTTAGCAAAACATTAAATAATCAATAACCAGCTATTTATGTGAAAAATAGGTATGCCTTCATATCATTGGGGGCATCTGTATTTCTTTCAGTCATGAGGCATTAAGTTTTATTTTGTTTATGAGGCCACATATGCAATGCCCACTTATATGAATGGCATTCAATTAAACAAGAAGCAATATGATGGCAGCACAGCACAAAGAACAAGAAGGTACCAGATCAAGGAAGCCACTTCTGAATTTTATTCCTAATTAGTTGGTTGCAATCAATTGCTGACATTTGACTTATTAATGTGTCTGCAAAAGTTATCTGTTTTTACAGACCTTTTAAATTTCACCTAAAGCATGTTAAACTCTGGAAATAAATTGTGTTCTCCTAACATCATTACTAGAAATGAAATAAGTGAATGGTAAATGTGGCATTTTCTTTTTATTCAGGTTACTCACCTCTACAGGGAACTTTGTGTACAGTCAGTTTTACTGATTTCTCATGATAAGTCCATAGCTTATACAAGTATGAGCTGTGGTTGAAGTGGGAACTCAGAGGTACAGAATTTTGAATGCTGTTATTGCATTGAAAATGTTCTCCATAGGAGATTCTGGTATATCTGCTTGAAGTGTTATTATGGCATACCAGCACATTTTGTTCACTCTGGAATATTTCATTTCCCCAAATAGGAAAAGGGAATAGAAAAGCATTTTATAAAACTGGAATGCAAGCCAAAATATCAGTAGGTTTATCCAGGGACAAGTGTGAATTTGGATTTATTTTATGTAAGTAGAGTACATTTAAACTGGTCAAATATTTCTCCTATGTTCATCCTGTTATGGTCAAAAGATTTTGTTTCAGTACTGTTTAATTATTTTTCTTTTTCAGTCTCACTGTTATGAAAACATCAGAATTCATGTGTCTTGGGTGTTGAAGGCAGGTATGAACAATATTTTTCTCTAAAATCACTTACCACTGAAGAGACACTGGATTTTCAAATCTCATTTAATTTTCTGTAATGACTAAAGGGCATTGTGGTACTTCACAGGTTTCATGCAAGTTATGATATTTAAGAAAATGATTAATTAAAATGGGTTTGACAGCATCAAAGAGAATCTCAGAACAAACATGTTGCAAAACTCCTAAAAATTAAAGTAATTTTGGGAAAAGCAGAAAGAGAGGTGGAGTATAAAGAGTAAAAAGGATAACTGTTTACTGTTACTAATATATTTTTTGATTTAGAACAAAATTCTTAAAAAAAAAAAAAAAAGGAAAACTCATCTTGATGAATGTTGATTGACAATCCTGCAGCTGACTGACCATTATATTCTTATAAATACAATTAGAACATTTGGAGTGAGTTTGAGTCATGTAGTTTCAATTCCCAATGTCATTGATAGACAACATCTGTGGATTTTGATTTTTAAAAACAAAACAAAACAAACAAAAACGCAACAAAAAAAAAGACTGTGGCTTGCTTTGGCTGAGAAACAGTTCACAAAACAGACGTAGTAGCCTGTGAAGCCTGGCATGGAGCCACGTACCACCTTCAGGAGGGACATCTTTCACAGCTCTGCTTCTCTGCAACCTTATTGCCACTGAAAGGTAATGACAAGTGCTGTGAAATGGCCAAGATAAACAGTAATATTCCTCCTCAGCTATTCATTCCATGGACTATATTGGTCCATTCAGTTTTCGGTAGAACTCCCCACTGACTTCAATAAGGATTTAGCTTTAAAAAAAATAAAATTGCTGAAATAATATGCTCCTTTGACAATAATAAGCATTTATTTTCAGAAGGTATAGTAAAAAGAAACATAGAAACTCATTGTGAATGTTAATTGTGGGTTCCATTTGTTTCTTAATTGCAATAATTTCCTGCACTTCCTTCTGTTACTGCATATAATTACCCTTTATTACCAAGGTTTCAAGCAAACAGTTGTACATATAGGACAAGAGACACCATGCAGAGCGTATCATATTCTATGAGGGTTAAATTTATGGTGAGCAGCAGAGGCCATTTGAATCTGAAAAAATCCTTGATTGATTTTCATACACAATTTCCACAGAGAATAAATTTTATCTAAGATTTATTTGGGTTATTCTTGAAGAATTTCTGATTTGTGAGCTGCATATTACTCAGGTTTACAATAAGAAGTTGAGGTATGCAGCAATACTGTTTTGACCATATGAAAATGAATTTTTAGCTTGACCTTGAATAATGCTCAAGTAGATAGGATAATGAGTTCCCAATTTTTTGTAGATTTAAAGGTATATTGACATTTTTGGATCTGGATGTAAATAGATAGATAACCATCTTTTAAAAGCAGAGTTAGTAACAACTTCATAGTGGAGAAATGTATGTACAGTGAGAAAAAGATACAGATATCTGGAGAAAGAGTGAGATACAAAGAATAATGTATTTTTCAATAAAATTTATAATTTCCATCCCCTTCTAATTAGTAACAACAACAACAAAAACAACAATCTAGTAACAATATGTAGGTAACCATACTTTATTTTTCAAATGCTTTTACAGAATTATTGACTATTAGTTATCTGGAAAAATAAAATTACAAGCCTTTCTTTCAATCTTCAATATTCCTGTACCATAAGAACCACCCATGACTATTAGGAAGGTACTACTGATGCAGCACTGAAGCCATAACTCATCCAGGTGTTAACTGCATTAAATAGCTTCTGTAGTTCTGGGACTTACTCTTTACTAACTAACAGAAAAATTAGATCTACTATCACAGGATTACTGTCAGGAGAAGGAAATTAAATCTGTAGAAAAGCTAAAAGAATGAACATAAGAAACATGTCAAAAAGAGAACCTTGGCTGACTGTGAAATTTTATGGTTTTTCCATTATGGGAAACTTCACTCATCCATATTTGTCTTTTACAAAGGATTATGAATTGAGGACTACAAGTCCATAAAATTTATATTTTGTCATCTGGTTTGATTGGTGGAATTATGTTATTGAGAAGGATTCTGAGATCACATTAGCCAAGAAAGAGTAATGCACTATACCCACTGAAGAACAATATATGTTCTTATCTACCCAGGCAGGCAATCAATTTTCTAGTGCATATATCAATACATGCTAGAAGTCCACTATTGGCAGATGATGTGGATGAGGTCTTGATACAGGCTTTACCAGCAATGATAACCAGAGCTGAATTCACTATAAGTTAAACAAACAAACATGGAAAACAAACAAAAATAAAAACCCACATAACTAACTAGTTCTTTATTACTGTGAATTTATTTCCATAATATGATAATGTAAGAGGTCCTATCAAATGCACAAATGCATACATGTATGACCCACTTTTGAACCTAAGGAAATATATTATTTTGAAATATTACATATGGTAAAAAGCATTTTCATATTAGGGAAATGAATTTCAAAAAAGAAGTGTTCCGAAACTCTTAAAAAACAGACTACCATAAACATTCAGCAAGGCTCACAAACTGGTTGTCATTTTCATGAACATGAAGATCAAAAAAAGAATCAGGAGACATGGGAACAACTTCTAATTCTGGTTCTGCCTCACCAGAAACAGAGATTCATGAATACGTAGATGGGACTTCTGTCTAAGATGTAGCCTAGGAAACTGTTAGTATATTATCAGACTAGATTTGGAGACATCCATGCTTTCCAGTCATGGAAATTATTATATTATATATGATGACTTACCAAAAATTTGGGGTAGGGATTAATAATTTAAGTAACAACCAGGATGAAGTCTAAATACTGTTACATCCTTGCTGGAGCTAGGTTCAAAATCCTGATCTCCCTGAAATCTGTGGTGATGTCCCCTGACTTCCCTGAGCCAAAATCTTTTTCCATAACACCTGTGGGTGTACTGCTGACTCCTTGTCCTCTGTATAGCTTGGTCACTGTAAAAGTCACCGGGTCTTGCAGGAGAAGCTAGAACTGTGTAAGCCACCTGACTAAAACTGCTAAGATATTTGGAGGACTTGTTAGTTAGTGTTAGGTCAGAGGTTGGACTAGGTGATCTTGGAGGTCTCTTCCAGCCTAGATGATTCTGTGATTCTGTGACCAGCCATACCTCAGTACTGAACTACACCTTCAAAAATCCATTGAGCCACTTACTCCATTTCTGCATTTATGAGCTTATTGAAGGTTCCTCTTTGATTTCAGGGTATAAATCAAGCCCTATATATACTTTCCTCACGTAAAGACTATTCAGCAATTTACATTCAGAACTGATTTTCTGGGTTGTAAAATATGTGACATGCTTTGGGTTTTATCACAGCTCTGAGTGTTGCAACCCATAAGTTTTAGTATCTAGCTTCACTATATTGTCAATGTGTCTCAGAGCAGGACCCAAATAACCAGCCCACTGAATGAGGAAATACCTGGTCTTGCCAAGGATGAAATGATACAGCTAAGGTTCATCCTAACCCCTACATTCTTCTCTAGCATTACACAGCTCCTGGAGAAGTATCTCCCTTCACTTGGTACAGAATGAAACTCTTGTTAAGATTCCTTCTTCTTAAAATGGGATGAAATTACGTTTTAAAACCACTCCTCAAGGGAAGGTCTTACTGCCTCTGAAGTCTATTTTGGGCTGGAACAGCCTCTGTCTTCTTTATAAGCTGTTAAACGTCTTCCCCCAAAAATTGTATTCATTTGAGAAAAGTAAAGAAATGTCCATACTCATTCTTGCCTGAGAAGTTAGACAAAAGGGGAAGACCTTCAGACCAGCTTCTACTGCAAAGACTCTCTGTTTTATGCATTGCCTACCTAGTTCATGCCAAACACTGTCATACTGCAGGGACCAGGACTAAAGATGATATATGAGTAGTTACCTCATAAGAAGTAGAGTCATTATGATACTTTCTTGCTATTAGGTCCAAAGAAATGTGTTATACAAAAAGAAAATATTCAGTATTACCATATTGCTTGCTTGCTTGCTTCCTTACTTTTCTCCGTAGCAATGCAATATGGTCCAATATACTAATAACATTCATTTGATCAGATAGCTAAGGTTTCAGTTATGATGACAATCAGTTCTTGGCTTACCATATCCTTTTGGCCTATAGCAAGATTTTATTGTTATAAACATAAAGCGTAAGGATGTGATGTAGACACCGAGCTATGGTTATGGCAATACAGATGTCTGGGGTCCCCTTAAAGGAACACAGATTCCTAGCACCCAGAAAAGCATCTATTTTGTAACTGAGGCATCTGTAATGCTGAGAAGCCCTTAGGATGGAAGCAGCAATGGAGCATCAACTGCTTGGAAGCTGTGGAGACTATGAGTCTGGATGTAGGTGCTGACATTCTATCCAAGGCAATTTTTGACCTGAAGTGCAAGGCAGAGGAGGGCACCATGTGTCACATATTCCCCTGATCCCTCAGTCTCGCCCTTATTGATGAGAAGGTCAGACAGGTTTAGCAACAGCCATTCATTCACAGACATGGTCAGCCTGTCTACAAGGGAAAACTTTTAAAGATAATTTAGTCCCACGAGTGGAAACAGTCATCTCATATTTGTTTTTCATTGCAGTTTTAGCCTACTTATCCTTTGGAATGGATTATGGCATAAACAAAACAGGACATACAACACAAATCTTCTGTACTAACTTAAATAAACTGTTTTCAAAATCATGGTTTAGGTGAAAACTATGAAAATCTCTTCTGCAGAAAGTTTCAGCTTTCTTCTGGAGGCAGCACTTTAGCTGAGCCTTTCTATCCACCTGGAAATACCTGAAAGAAAATATTATCTTTATACATTCTGACTCTGACCCCACTAAATATTATCATGACAATTACAATTTTCTATATGTGCATGGGTTAGGGACTTGATTTATATTTTTTCCAGTGCACAGCAAGCTTTACTAACAACATCTATCATTTTAGACTTGGCAGTGCTAGGTTAACTGTTGGACTTGATGATCCTAGAGGTTTTTACCAACCTCAATGATTCTGTATTTCTATGATTCTATGATCTATGTACTACTACACAAAGATGTAACAGCCTATCCAGCTCTGCAAACTGCACAGTTGCAAGGGGATTTCTTGTTATGTGGTTACAGGCATAACTATCAAAAGACACCTATTTTCAGTCTACTTTGCTATGTGTACTATATGTGTACTACCAGTACACATATAAATGTTTTTCAGTCCCTCCACAAAATGTATTTGTGTTTCTGCATATTACACAACTCTTTTGTATTAGTAAAAGAGCTGATGGAAGAACGGCAGCTGTGTGTTCCCCTACAGCCCACATTTACCAAAGTTTGGCATCCTGCAGCGGAGAGAGCCAACTTGGTTGTTGCTGCCTATGAATTTATAAAACTCTCTGATTTGGCCCTCATCACTCATAACATGACTGTAATAAACACCACCTTGGTGACCTACTTTCTGCTGGGGGATGGGAGGAACCCCCACTTTCTCTCCAGGGCTTTGCAGCTCACCACCACAATAGAAAGGGCGGTCAGCCCTGCAAGCACACAGAGGAGACTTCTGCATTCAGGGGAATAAAAACTTAGGGACCAGGGGAATAAAAACTAGGGCCTGGGTGTCTTCACACAGCACAGGGATGCTGGGTTGAGCAGGGTGGGAAAAAGTTTGTTTAAATCTGGCAAAGAGTTAATACAGGAGACTAGAATTGAAATGAAACAATAACAGAAATAGGTGTCTCTTCTGGGAGATTGCTTAAGGATGAATCTAAACTGACATAGGTTTATACAGCACACCAGATCCTATGACATAATAGAAATCCCCATATTTCTTTTGGGGGGGTGGGTGAAGAAAAAGTCCATCCAATAATGAGTCAGAAATAACCAATCTCAAGTTATAAAATATGAATAAACTGAGAGGATCAGTCTGAGGACAATTTTTTGTAGAAAGAGTTATTTTTCATGATTTATAAGGGACTTACAAGAAACTTGCAACTTGCCATGGGAGAAATGAAGTCTTCCTCAAGCCTTACATTGTTTTGCCACCACTTTCATAATACTTGTTTACGCTCTAAAGGGGGAAAATGTACAGCGAGGTGGAACGGTTATCGACCAGATTGATCATGGGAACAAATCTGCCGGTGGTAACCTTGTTTAATGATATGTTGCTGGGCTCAGCACCTTGCTGAGGCTGTGATTCTTCACCGGCTGGGCCCGCATGATGGATCACGGTAGGAGGCTGATGGTGCAATCACTCACCAGCAGCCACTGACACCTGCACCAGCCTGACACCCGTCCCCTCTGGATGTATCAGCCAGCCTGTTCAGCCTACTGGGAGACACAACTGTTCCACCCAATGGCAAACAGCAGTTCTTTATCTGTCTTGCGAGTTCTTATGGAGGACATTCCCTTCTCCTTCCCTTCCTGTTTTATTTCTTTGAATCCACTGGTCTGAGTCACAGCTGACTTAGGGTCAACAAAATGAAACGGCGACTAAATCCATGGGAAAAAAAATAATAATAATCTTGCAAAAGTATGAAAACAGCATTTTCTCATTGAAAGTCTCTTAACTGTTCATACATATTCCATTAGACAGCTAGACAGAAAATTGTTGTCTCTAAATATGGTGGAGCCCACATTCTCAGCACAACATTATTTTAACGAGATAACCGTTTACTCCTCTTTATACTGTATACTGAATATCGTTTCCCAGTAAAAACTGAAAAGTGAGTAACTATTATTTTGCAGAGAGTTCTTTTTCTCTCTTTTCCTACAACCTCGAGACAAATTTGAATGCTAGTGTATGTGACATTACTTCAGATTCTATATTTTAATATCAAAAATACATGCACAGTTCTGCTCCCCCTAAAAGCAGTTATATATACATACACATAGGCACTATTTGCACAGTTTGCCAGCCAAGATCTGCACTTATATTAGTTCATTTATGCTGGGACTTTCAATAATTTTCCATTTTTATTTTATAGTACAAATAATACGTAAAAGATATACAGTCACTTAATAAGTAGCATTTAAAAATATATCTAGCCTGTGAAATAATGATTTCAACTGATCTTCTCTTCTAGTGCCCTCCCTTACAGGGTTGATGAACTTTTTTGGGGGGGAAAAAAATAAATAAATTTGTTAATTGGACAGGTCATTATAATGATAAAAATGTGATTATCTAGCCAAGGAGGCTTTAGTACATACATTCCCAAATTTAGTACATACATTTTATATAAAGGCTTCTTCATTAGTTCAGCACACAAATCTATGCTGCTGCTTAGAAAAAGAATGGGAACATCAGTCCAGCTACCATGTTTTCTAATTGCACATGGGGCAGTTCTATAAATTACACGTCTGTCTTTACAAGTCTCTGTAAATTCACATGTATATAACCTCATGCTAGAAGTCTCTGCACAGCTATCATGCAAGCCACACTGAGCACTGTATCCATGCACACCTCAGGCTGCCCCTCAAGAAGAGCAGGGATGGTCACCACCAGTTTTCTTTTCTTGATCCTGATAGAAGGACTGATTTGCTCAGCCTCTTTTTGTTATTTAACTCAGGCATGTGGTAAATTGGGTTCTGCAGCCTTGGGAGCCACAAGCCATGCAGGCTCTCTGAGTCATACCTGTTCTTATGAAGTGCCTGCATGAGTGGTGGTTCCAGCATCATCTCCTGAGCTTCCTAAGGTTCTGGATACAACGCCCTTTCTGAACCTTGTAGTCATTAAACAGTGCTTAAATGACACTTGGACTGCTCTGATTAACCCCCCCCCCCCCCAAAAAAAATAATAATAATAAAAAAAATCCCTTATTCACAGGATGGGGAGGGATGTGAGAGGGAAAGCTTTGTATTTTGAGAGTTCCCAGAATGCATACAAGTAAGAGTTAGTCATTCCTCTTTCAGCCAACAGCTGTAAAAAATACAAAATCTGAACTAGTCATCTTCAACATTTTAATTAACATTTTAATTAATTCTGTTAGTATCCTTTGACAAAACAAAATAATACCTTTCACTCACTAGCGAAAAATAGTTGCTGTCCTAATCATGTGTATGCAGGTCTATGCACATATAGAGAAGTGTAACTGTGTACCATTTAGTTGATAATCACACTCCCAATTCCTTCTCCTCCTTTTGCGATAGCAATTGCAGTATGCAGCTGCTAAGACAATGAAATGATTTTCCAGCTGCAGCATCTGGCTCTTTGGCAGACTCATTTAGTAGTTGTGTTGGCAGCTCTGGTTTTGCCTCTGGGTCTATCATATGTTTATAAAGGCAGTGGACTGTCAACCTACACTCGTGTGTGTGTCTGTTTGTCTGTATTTCTTATCTTTGTTTATAGCTGCTTTTTTGCCTGCATTTTTACACAGAAAATATGCATGAAGCACAGGGAAAAAAGAAAAAAAAAAAAAACCTACGTCCTAACTACTCATTTAGTGGTCATCTACCTATGTATACAACTTGATTTCTTCAGCTTTAGCCATCATCTATTCAATAAACATCCTTGTCATTTGCATCAAAGATAATTCATTAGACAAATTCTCTGTTTCACAAGAAAATTGCACCTTTATATGTGCAAGTATACAAATCATTTCTTTGTGACTAAGACCCTTAATGCAGTGAGATCATAATAAAGGGAAGGGGACATTTTTCATGTTACAATAATAAATGAGGTGTTAAAGGAATATCCTGATATGTGAGCATTTTATAACTACTTTTTGTTGCTTTGTGGCGGCTGTAAAGCAGGGCTCACTGAATTAGCTATGATGTACTACTCCAGGGTGATGTTAATTATGCTATAGAGGTAAGCATTTTTTAAGTAGCTGTTTCATATTTTTACATGTTTAGGTAAAACACACTTGCAAAGGCAGGGTTTAAACCACAGGTAAGTATCCTCCCTGAAAAATAAATAAATAAATAAATGAAATGCTTAACTGGACCACATTTCAAAATGCTGCAAAATAGGCAAGGGGAAGGGAAAGAAATGAAGTTTTGAATTATCTTCCTATCTGGCATATTTTAAAAACAAAATAGGGAAACTCATTTGTACACAATTGTGCTATACATAAATACATAATACATAAATCAGTGACTATATGCAAATACCTACACAAATATATGGCCAAGTTGTTACTTTTCTTCCTCTCTGAAAGACCTCAGATATAATTTAAAAGATACTGCTTTCTTACCTAAAATGCTCATGAAAAAAATGTGATCTTTCCAAAATTACAAGAGCATGGATGTGGGAATGTACTTCCCAGTGTGGCATGGTCTCTAAAACTCCCTGAAAATTATTTAAATGCAGAAACTTCAGCACAGGGTAGATAGTTTAAAATATGTTGATCATTTATCCTACTTTTTGTTATCAGTGTTAATTTTTTTTTTAATCTTTTTTTAATTGCTAAATGAATAAAATCAGGATAATAAACTAAGACTATTTAAAAGAAAAATTTGTAGTAGCAAGCAATTTTCTCAATTTCTTTTATTGGTTTAAAATATACAGCCTTCTTGCTTTCATATTTTTTTCCCATAGAAATGAAATGGAGGAAGCAGGAGACTACAGGATGATAAATTAGAATTCATCCATTAGTATCCAAGAGTTACCCGTTTCTGCAAATAATTATTATAAATCTAGATGTGAAATCAAAATCCCATTTTTAAATGTCATTCCATATTATTGTATTTCCTTAATACTTTAAAACAAAACAAGGTTCTGTTTTCCCCCAGAACCACTTGTAATAATATTTTTATGTTCATTTAGATTAAGTTTGTAAACATTGGTAGAAATCTTTGGGGATCACATAAAGGTCCCAGTGAAAGAAATTTTACATTTTAAAACTGGAGACCTTTTATGCAAATTATTTTGCCTTTGGCCATTTCAGAAAGAAATGAAGGAACTGGAGGATATTATAAGTTTTACATAACACTGGTGAGCTTGTTGTCATCTTTGATCTTACATAAATTAGTCAAGATCTTGAATGATCATAGGCAAAGAAACCTAAACTCTTTTCCCCAGCTGAACAAAAATGTGTCAAAGATTCTAACTGCATAAATTATTACATTATGTCCTAGAGCAATAATAGTACCTTTAGATAGACTCTCAGGTCACCTGTTATATAGTGGGAACAGAATTTTATTTAGCTGAGTTTTACATGGAACAATCTGCTTATGTATATTTTATGCTATTTTTCTGACCAGTAACTTTGACACCAAATATGCCTTAAAAGACAGAGCTGCACCAATAATGTGCTCCTTTTGTCAGGTAACTCTGATGAATATATTAGTCTAAAGATAAGGGAAAGTATTCAAGTACATTGCCCATTGAAGAAGTTCTCAATTAAAACAAGAAAAAAAAAAAAAAAAAAAAAAAAAAACTTGACATACAAAAAGCAATTTTGTGAAGTTGTCATTATTGATGTAAGCAAGTGCTGGACCTATTATTACCACATAAAGCTAGAAGCTACTTTTAACTTATAAGGAATATGACCTTTACATTATGGGCAAAGAGATAACATTTCTGAACAGCCCTGAAACACCAATCCCAGCAAAGTTTCCTTTTCCCTACAGGTAGCATGAAATGGAGCCAGGATGACAGGGCCCCATCTGAGCCATGCCCAGCTCCCCCAGTCTGCACAAACCCACTCTATCAATCACAGCAGGATAATGCATAGTGGCTGCACCTGTGACAAGGGATGATGGAGTGCTGAGCATGGGCCCAGTTTCGCCTGTCGCTTTGTGCATTTGTATTTCTCCAGGGCCACTCCGAGAATTTGCAGAACTTGGGGAAAATTAAAAACAAAGTCTCCCACATTTAAAAAGAAATATCTTAATTCTGTTTGATTATCTAAGAGTAAGGGAATACACAAACCTGGAAATGAACAGCAGAATAGCAAGAGCTCCAGTTTTATTAAGGCAACATAGCTATGCAAAATGTAGTTTTATTAAGGGGCAAGTACTTTAATCTGAAAACAGTAACTAAAGCCTGTTGTTTTTTGCCATCTATTTCTTCTCCCTTAGACCCAACACTAAGTGTCAGGATTTCACTTTATCATAAGAGCAAGGCAGAAAGCTAGCACTAACTACACCTGAGGCTCCTACAGCTATAAAACACTGAAAATGAAAAGACGGCTCATTGTCTAACTTCCTTCAGAAGTATTCTTTACACTGACAGTTTTAAGAAAGGTTCATGGCCTCACAATTATTTTGGGGAAAAATGGTTTAAGCAATGGCAGTTAAAGGTTAACAATTTTAATTCTCTTCTTCAAAAATTAGTGTAAGCAAGAAGTGTTGTCTTTTATAAAAGAAAAGCTTTCTAAATTAATCTGTAAAGAATACAGTGGGTTTTCTTTTATAATATGTACACTGGTCACATAAACCAAGGTTTTGTTTTTTTTTGTTTGTTTGTTAAAGATGGAACTGAAGCATACACTGCAGATATTTATTATAAGTCTGTGAAAATAATGCTGATTAACATACTTACAAAATAAATAAATAGGAGCTATCCTAAAGACATCCATGCAAATTTCAAATGAAAATCATGTCAGCTTCCAAAATAACAGGGATGTTTTAATCCCTCTGAAAATGGATGAAGATTAAATCCATTTTCCTTTTGTGACAGTTCATTTTTTTGTCTCAATACTGTTACATGTACAGGATGAAAAACTATATTAAGAAGGGTGTACTGGAGAATACCATCTTTTATTCTCTTAATGTGTCCTTGACAGCTGAGATAAAATGCTCAAACAAATCCTTCTTATGATAAGTTTTTTGAAAGGAGAAATATGTTTGCTTCTAAGTCCCATGACCAGTTTTAGCAGCCAGTTCCACGATCCAGCATTGCTTTGAAAGCAGCAGCGACGCCTTGTTTGTTGTCATTATTTTTGGTTCATTTTTTCTTCAGCCTAACCATCAGGCACGTACCTCCAGACCAGCTTTTCCCATTCCCGCAGTGGATATTTCAATTTCCACGGCCTGGGTTGCAGGTGACACTTGTCCCCTGCCTTCCCAGCCCACGGGGCTGAGACCGCCCCTGCCCACACTGTAAAAACCATCATTAAGTTTCAAAAAAGCAGCGCTGCTTGCCGCCCGCCCCGGGGGGGGGGGGGGGGGGCCTCCTCATCGCCCCTTCCTCCGCTGGGAGGCTGTAAAGGGAAAAGCATCCCTCACTGCTTGTTAGAGCCCCCCAGCAAAACTTTGGGGGAGGAGGGAAAAAAAGGGGGGGGGGGAAAAGAAAAGAAAAAAAAACGCCAGGCTTCCCAAGTAGCCCTTCTTAGAGGGGAGGGAGAGAGAGCAGGAGAGAGACAAACATCTGGGGATTGGACCATATGCTAAAGCTTTGTCTTGTCCTTCAAAGTTAGGCTGCCCTTGAAGTGATTTGTCAGGCGGCCTAACTGTGACAGGGAGAATATGTAGCAGGGGAGAGAGGGATGGGGGCAGCGGGGGGAGATGGGCCCAGCGCCACAGACGGGAAAAGGTGAGAGAGGGAACGAGGAGAGGACAGAGGGGAAGAAAGAGGGAAAGGGGAGGCGGTGAGAAATCAGAACAAAACAGCCTCTCCATCAGATGTCAGCTGAAGTGGGAAGGGGTGGGTAGGAAAAAAAGAGGAGAAAAATGGGAAAGAATGGAGGAGGAAGGAGGGGAGAAGTGCTCACTGGTAAGGAAAAGTAGGAGAGGGGAGCGTAAAGCAGTGGCAGAAAGGAAGGGATGAGGAACAGAGGTGGCTGCACTTACTACTGCTGCTGCCTCCTATTTCCCTCTTCCCTTTTGCCCGCCAAGTGCTGAACTGATTAGAGTGTAATTAAGGCCATAAAACCCTCAGCTTATCCACCTGTTTATTCACTAAAGTCGCGGGCTCATCAGGCAAATTAGCTGCTTCCAGGCTGCACGTTGGGCCTAGAGCTGGCCTGATTAATGAAGTTTATTGGGAGCTGTTAAAAGCATTAACTGAAGGAAATCTCAGCAATTCGTCATATTTAAGGGAGGGAAATTAAATCTCCCCATACAAATGAGGGGAGGCTCCAAAGCAGCTTCTTTTAGAGGTGGTGAGGTAGGGACTGGTCACAGCTCCCCTTTCGTACCTTGAAGACTTTGTCTGATCTCACTGAGGGGGGAAGGGGTTACAAAGGAATGGTTAAAAGGTTTTACAGAACAGTCCTAAGAGCCCCAAATGCAAAGCCAGGCCCAAAATGAGGCAGCACCGTCCCATTGCTCACAGGGTCTCTCCAGACACCCAAGGCATTGCCAGTGCACCTCATCCAGCCAGGGCTCGTTGGACAGCTTTGATACCAGCTGGCTGTGAATAAGCTCTCTTTTGTTTCCCCTTTAAGCATTTTGCATGCTTTTCAGCTCTGGGTTGTTACATGGCTTCAACATGTTACATGTGTCAACATGTGTTACATGGCTTCAACACAAGTACAAACACCCCCATAATACTGAAATATATATTAAAAAATAAGTGAGTCATAATAAACTTTAAAATTGCAAGGAGTAGATGCTCTAGCTGGCAAGCACCTAAAAAATATATTAAGGTGAGATAGTCGAACTAGCAGGGAACCCTATCCAGAGCTGAATATTCACCAGTTTTAAAAGTGTTTTCTTCTGGCATGTCAATCTGATTTTAGTTTTGAGATGAGAAGCATTTTCATACCCAAGGCTTTATTGGCTACAGTGTTTTTATATTAACAATTTTTAATTAAAAAGAAATTACAAAGGCTCACAACAAGAAAAGAATGTCCTGAGAAAGGGATAATGAGAAGAAGAGAAGGTCAAAAAAAAAAAAAAAAAAGCAATGTGGCCTTGGTATGCTTATTTAATGTTCAGTTCACAATCTTATTAGGTTTACCATTTATTTATTTTTAATGTTTTCATTGGAAAAGAAGAAAACACTGTCTGGTATCTCATATAAAAGATGTTTTTACCAAAATAGTCATGAACATGATGGGGATGGGGAAGGAGGAGGGAGAAGAAAGAGTTCATATTTTATGTAATTCTTATTCTATATGTTTCTCTGTCTAATTATTACAAAGCTAATTATTTGTTACAATTATTGGATTAACAATTTGCTAATCAGTTTTATTCTCCTTTGTAGAGCAGCACCAGCACAGTGAAATGCAAGGTGAGAATGTTGTTTATATTTTCAACAGAAAATTAGAGTGCCATTTTCATTATGTGCAGATTTGTTCAGCTACTTTGTGATTTATGACCAACACAGCAAATCCTGCTTCATATTGTACCGTGTAGCATCTGTGTTCCTATATCAGTAAGTTACTGACTTTTTTGATATGGAGACTGTTTGCCAGTAGCAAAGAGATGTTTCCTCCTACCACCTCCCATCCCTTTTGTAAAATGTTTCAGTTATAAAACCACTGTGTGGGGCAGGAGGAACCAGTCAGCTTCTGCAAACAATATTGGAGAAGCACTGACAATGGGAACACACATGCACTGGTTTTTAATGTAGTTCAGGCTCAAAATAATACATTTTTAAAAGATGCATGATGTCCTTAAATAAAACGCACAGCTCAGCTGCTATGTAAAGCAAATGTTTGTTTCAGCTGCTAGTAAAAAGCAACAACAACAGCAACAAAAACCCCACACCTAAACTTTCCTGCAATGTGTATATCTATCTTTTTATAAAGGCAGATGGTAGAGTATGCTTGTAACACCACATGCAACACTCCAGCACAAGTTTCCTACTGATATTTCTGAGGAAAAGAAAGCAAAGAGTTTCAATGAGAAAGCAGTGGATTATTATTATTACTAACTGCACATTAGCAAAGCATTTCCTAGAGAATTAAATGACAACAATATTTTCTAGTTATGGACTTGAATTGCAAAAATGAAAAGAGTAATATTAGTCAGTTAATTTGCAGATGCCTTTCATATTTTTTATAATCTATTTTAGCACGTACTTTAAGAGCATTTACTAAAATTCTATCTTAGCAGAAATTAATTTTAATTTTGGCCAACAAAAACATTAATTTCAAGCAAAAAAAATACTCTGGGATTTTCACTGAATTAAGAACAGATCTGTCAGTGTTTGTTCCAAATTGACAGATTTCTTTAGAAGATTTCCTAAATTAAATTCAATGTCTTGTGGAATCTGATGTCAAAACACTTATTTTTCTTGATTGTCAGTTCTTTCAATAAATTGATTTACCCCATTACATAGGGTCTTTTAGTTCTGTCACTAATGAAATGTGCTACTTTTAACTTTTTACCTGTTTCAGAAATAGAAGATTCGATTAAAGGGAAATACAGAAGTCAATCATCCAAACTCTGTAAATATACCAAATCTAGATCATTTAGTTTATTTCTATATAAGAAATATCTGATAGTGTAGTAAATATCTAGTTATAAAAGATTTTAGCTAAAGAATGATAAAGCAATGCAGTGGTTAAGCACCCCTTGCACCCCTGAGAGCAGTGATTTTTATTATAATTGCTTCTTCATGTATGATTATAACTTTGACAGAGATGTTTTTCTCCAAACTGAAACTTCCTATGCAAGATCTGCTTCTGGAGGTCATACACTTACATGGTTGGGCATAAGTGCACACAAAAATGTGCAGAGATGTAACAGCAATTGATCCAGGCTTCTATACTTAAGTCTGTTAAGAATTCTTGGGGATTACTTAGTCAGGCATAGGAGAAAAAAAAAAAAAAAAAAAAAAAAAAAAAAAAAGTAACTTAAACCTGCTCTCTATACAGGTGTGCAGAGTTACAGTCATTAAAATGAAATTATGATGATATGTAGGATTCAGGTGTACAACAAGCAAAATTCAGTTTATTTAAAAAAAAAAAAAAAAAAAAAAAAACAGTCAATTTCTTCCTGTCAAATCAATAGTATTGGTATATGAGCTATTGGAACAATGGCATGCCCAAAGTCAAGTTAATTTTTTTGAAAATACTGATATAGTTGCAATTTTTCTTTCACATACCTGATATGACAGTAGTGAAAACAAGGTGGGTTTATCACAGCACAAAACCACATTACAGTATAGTCAGAACTTAATTTAACCCTCTCAGATCAAGAATGATCTTTGGCCAAATTATTATCTTTAACTGCACTGTGCAAAAGATGTCCTAAATTATGACGACCCTGCTCTGCCCTTGAATAAGAACATCAGACACAGAGACCTCAGTGGGAGGAGTACCGCAGCTTTTACGGTCAGTATTCAGTTCTAAGTGACCTCATGCTTTTCCATGTGGTCTACTACAAGGTTGAAAAGGATACTATTTTACTCTAACTTAATTTTTTTCTTGTCTCCTGGTAGTTTACCAAGCTATCAATGATGCAATATTTTTGGCTTAATTAATTATTTTACACTGTCTCATTCCTTATGAGTCATATGTGAGTCTTTCTTCTTGCTAACATTTGACAGCATGTTTTTCAGCTGTGCATAGAGCCACAATGTTAATGAACGACAATTATCTTTCTTACTTATCTGAGAACTTTAATGAAGCTTCATTAAAATTAACATGACACAATATTACTGGCAGAGCTGTGCAAAACCTTTTTCATTTATAACCTTCTAATTTTTCTATTAAATTGAAATTTTAACTTACGGTTATTTGCCAGGCAATAATTAATGCTTTACTGGGAACTCTTTCCTCAACGGCTTCACAAAGCTAGGACCTAAGGGGGAAAACACAGCCGTGTCCTTTAGCAGGATCTACTGTACCTTGGCACTTAGTTAAACCTCTAGTCAAACACACTCAGGAAAATGAAAGCTGCGTGTCACATTGTCAGTGTGAGAAATCGGTTAAACACTTCTCATTTGATTCCCTTTTTCAGAAAAGACAACACATGGTGGAAGAATGCTGTCTGCATAGCTTAAAGCTGAAATAACTGTAAATAGATGTGTGCTTTTACATGGAACACTGTCACAGAGAGTCCAAAATTGTAACTGGTTTTATTATAAAAGCTTAGCATCTATGGGAATTTGGTCTGAGTTCCTAATTAGTTGTAATAGCTATACCTTAAAATTCAATTTCATCCACAGATTTCTAAAGGGGTTAAAAAAAAATATGTTCTTTGAACCAAAAATAGTGTAACAAAAATACATGATCTGAAATTCATGCAATTGCTGGTTCAACTTTCATTCACAAAAGATAGTCCATGTTTTAAACATATTTCTATCTTAGTATTTGTAGAACAAAAATATTTTTTTTCTGATTTTATTTTAATGCACAAAATGATTTCTTCTGTGTCAATATCATGTATTTCCAGGGGAGAATTAAGCCATTTTAAAGTAAATCTAAATTGCAACAGCAAGTGTTGTACTGTCATTTTAATGACAGCAGTATACTTTAAGTATGGAATGAATCAATTATTGCAACCGCAGCCCCTGTGTAAATCACTGACGACAAACCAACCTCAGGATTATAAAATGAATCTTTGACAAGTATTCAAGGTTTCAGCATATTCTCAATAATGAGGATTAAGTACCTACTATCTGCGAAAGAAAAGTTTTATTCACTTACTAAAGAACATGTGAATAATCATTAAGAGAGGTCAGATTAACTGAGGCAGTTTTTAAAAAAGGGCATCCAGTACAACATCTGCTGGAAAATCAATGCTAAATATGTCAATTTTTTAGAAAAAGGGAAAGATTAAGAGTAAGGGACTGTAATGGAATGACTTACAGAATTAAAGTTTTTAAAGAATGGAGAGGAATTATAATGACATCATAAACTATCATTATGAAACTTTTTGACATTTTCATGTCAAGAAAAAGACTTCTCGAATCAAGAACAAATAGAAATTTCTGCTATCCATGGGCAACTCTGTCAAGTTCAAATAAATCCTGATTCTACTCTGAGAGATTATGAAAAAAAGCACTTTTGCACTGCTCTGTAGTACTTCATATTTTCTTGTATTTTATATTTTTAAATAGAAAATTCAAACTTCTAATCATAGCTGAGCTGTGAAAATGGAAATGTTTTTAATTTGATTATATGTGAATAACTTTTGGAGAAGCCTTTATGGTAAATATTTAATATCAATTTGTTCTCTTTGCCAGCACCCAAACAATATTGTATTTTCCATTTTTTCTGTTTAATATCCACAAAATAATGTGAAATTGAGAAGCAGTGTTATCATAATTGTAGACCAACATAATTTCATGATAGAAAAAGGCATTGTGTTCTGTCATCATTTGGATCTTAATTATTAATGAACACCTTTGCTTTAACTGTCAGAATTTTTTATAAATCTCTTATGATATTTGCATACTCCTTGCCTTTATATAGGGAAGGAATGTACAGCAGAATATGTGTTTATTTCTTGTATATCACTACATTTTGACCTGGAATGTTTACTTTTGAAGGTTTTAACAGTTGATATCACATTGATGAAGAGGTGCTTTATATACACTGGGATGAAGGAATAATAATAATAATAAAAAGCAATAATACTAGACTTTATGATTTGAAATTCTCTGAAAATAACACAGAATAACTTTGAATAAAAATTTTTTAAAAAATCTTGTTTTGAACAAAACTATGTGCTTTTTTTTTTTTTCTTTTTCTGAACTGCTGCATTTCCCTTGCTTTGTTTTTACCAAAATTTTATTTCTTTTATTTGTATTTGTGTATGTTTCTTCCTGTTTATGGCACAGTGCACTGTGTATCTGGCCCAATATACATTCATAGTTCAATATTTTCATTCTGCACTAAACAGTCAATTCACTATAAATTAATACAATATAAATTTTGTCAAAGTGGTGCATGATTTGTTAAAATAATATATTCAACAAGAAGAATGAGAATGATAATAATTCTAATAGGAAAACCACAATTGCATAATTTTGCAATATCAAAATTTTAGATTGAATCAAACATAAGTACGTACATTTGGAAACCGTTACATTTAGATTAAATATGTGTATACTGGAAGGGAAAGTTATAAAATAGTTACATCTTCAATTACTGTAAAAACACAAGGATAAGCATTTCAGTTAAGAACATTTTAGCAGATATTTCTGCTGTAATTATTTTGATGTTTGTTTATCTAAGGTAGTTGTCAATTGCAGTTGATTTTGGGCTATTTAATTCAAACATTTTGCTGCTTCTCTTCATCAAGTGCTATAATATGCTTTTTGTATGATTCAGTAGAGCTTTTTTTGTTTTTCAATTCCACATTTTCATTATTTTGAGGGAGCAGGTTTGAACCACTGTCTACTCAGAGAAGCAAATAGTTTACAAAGATGTTGTTTCTCAGTAACTACCTGCAAGTAGTTTACAAATTATCTTAAAGAGTTACAGTACATGCTTAGAAATAAGCATGAAGCTCTATGCTTAAAAGGCTTACAAGCGTTTTGCAGAAAACAAGACAGGAGAGATTCATGAAAATGTAAAAGTGTAAGAAAAAACATTTGTTTCCAATGTGCAGGCGGAGGAATAGAATTTTGCAGTAAAAGTGTGGCATCTGGTGGTGCAGAGAAGAAATAGCAGCCCACTCCAAAAAGAAACACGGTGGTTAAAGCCCAAACCAGCTCTTCTTCTTGTAATAATTTTTTCCAGTGTATGCACATGGGAGAACTTTGGCTTCTGAAGGACCCCCATTGCCACAGCTTGTTTTTTGTTCTCCCCTCAGAAGATCTGTATTACTTCCCAAAGAGACAAATAATTGTATATATTCAGAATTATGTTTAGTTTTGAATGTCAGATAATGCCTCTTGTAACACTCAACAGAAGACGGGGAATGAGAAAATACCATTCCCCCCAAAAAAAACAGTGGTTGTAAGACTGGAAATGAATTAGGAGAAGTTCAGGGAACTAAGACCTAAGTGTAGTGTTCCAGGAAAGAGGAATTTCTTCTGTCCTGTGCTGAATCATAATAATATGTCACCTTACAAATAAATTCAAAAAAATATATATTCCTTCCCAACTTCCTTGAAGAGCACTGACTTGGCAGAGACCATGAAGGTCTGTGTGGGGAAGGAGAACTGAAGAAGGAAGGACCTTCGGAAATACCAAGTCATTTCCCTGATTTTGCATGCAGTAACATAACATAATCCCTTTCAAGAATGATCTTCTAAGTTTCTAAGTTGTCTTTGAGTTAAGAAGTACTCCTCTTCTCACTCAGTCATGTACTAAATACACATTTATAGACAGTGACAAAAGCCTCTTTGAGCCTCGTTTCCCCAGATTGTTTGTTCTCACGACCACCTTGTTGGCTCTTCCCTGAGCAAGTTTACTTTTCAGTCATCTTTCTTGAATAGGGTTAGGTACAATTACATGGTGTTCCACATAAGAAATCTCCTAAGCTAACACTAACAGTATGAATTCTCTCTTTGTGGAAAATTATTCTCTTGATGCTGTCATGCTTTTTCCATGGCTGTAAAATGGACAAGTTTACAACACTGCATGAGCAAATGGTATTCCTGGGTCACCTTTTCATCTCAAAATGTTCTCGGAGAAGCTCAATTAGTAATCTTCCTCCAACTTCCTCCAACAATGCCTCCTCTTCAATACTGACTGGTGTCATCACTCTTCAGCAAGTTCTTCACCTGTATTGCTATTTCTCCTACTAACACCAATCTTCCTTAACCTGTTATTATTTCCCATTCATCAGACTTTGGGATGCTTTACTGTGGTTTGGAGGGATTATATCTTTGCTATCTCCTTTGTCTTGAAATCAAAGATAAGGTGGGCATAGACCATTCTTTGAAAAGAAGATGTGTGTCAATCTATTTTATGTTTGCCTCCATATTTTAGGAATTATTTCATTAAAAATTAGTTGTAAATGTTTCCATGAAAAGAAGGGAGAAAAAAAGGTCTTCCAAATGTATTGCCTTCTTACATGTAGGCACATTAGCTATTTTTTAAGTGCCTGGTCCCACCCAAAATATAGATGTATTCCAATACTATACTTTTTATCCCAGTTGCAAAATTTTACAGTCAAGCCCTCTTTCTTGAGCAGATTCAGGTCTTCAGGTTTATATTTTTCAGTATATAAATAATTTAAGTCTCTGTAAGGTGTAACTGAGCATGACTTTTGACAATGCATTATCATTACACTTTTGGACTTCAAGGCCAGGGGTTATTTTGTTGATCTGTTTTCCTTTCTTATACTTTATGTGATTTTTTTTTAGTGCTTTTTGGAAGTTATTATTTATCCAGTCAGAAAGTGTCTTCCCCTGAGCTGCAAAAAAGTTCTAGGTAGTACTAAAAACCTTGATATAATGACATGCCAGATCTCTTCCACATCCAGATCCCTGAGCTTCCCTGAAGACCTGTTTTATGTTTGGTTGGTTGGTTGGTTTTGTTTTGTTTTATTTTTTGTTTGGTTGTTGTTGTTGTTTTTATTTGTTTGTTTTGCATTTTAAGATAAAATATAAAGACATTTATTGAAGACTCAGCCTGAAGTATTTATTAAACACAACTTTTTAATGTCACTCTTTTTATTAAAAAAAAAAAAAAAAGAGCAACTCAAAAGAAAAAGAGTAACTTAAAGGAAAACAAAGAATACAAGTATTGTATTTACATGTTGCTTGCTTTTTGTAATTTGTACAATGTCCATGTAGCTTCTCAGGGAAGAATCGCATCTATTTATGTATGTCAAGTACATAGAACCACTTTGACTACAATAAAAAGGAGTACCATTGAAGTGCTGCACTTTCACTGAATGTATAAAATAGGCTGCACTGCTTCAGGGGTCTTACAGATTTGCCCTGTGTTTATACAGTAAGAATAAAACTAGAGCTTATTGTTATTTTTGAAATAAAATTTCCAAAAAATGTTTCAGTCACGTGCATTCTGTAGAGAAACAGACAAATTATTATCTCTTTCCAGTAGAAGGGGCGGTTTGGGATTTTTCATCTCACAGCAGCATGGGATAGAAAAATGCTGATGAGATTGGCTGAAGCACCTTGAACAAAGAACTCTTCAGGCAGCAGTGCTGGCTTCCAAGAAGCTCTAGAGTGATGCTTTCGATGACACAAGCCAGGCAGAAGAACCTTTATTAAGGGGTGTTAATGATGATCAACCCACACCATGACCTTTCATAAACTTGAGAGTGGTTCTCTGTTATTCTCCTTTTCACAAATGAGGAAACTATCACAGAAATGGGCTTTATATCAGGCAGATTTTCAAACAACAATCAGTGTTGTGTTGATAGCTAGCACTGAGCTGTAAATTCTAGTACATAAAAATACTTCTGCTGCTTATCAGGACAACTGAGTGAATTTCGGGCTGATTTTCAACACTTCTTTTGCAGATGGTTTCTGAATTGTGCTTGTATAGAGAACAGCATGAATTCTGAAGGTATTGTGCAAGCCACAAAGGCTGACATCGTCTCATCTTTCACTGTATTTGCAGACTATGCCTGCCATTGTGAGTCTTGTCAACTCTCATGGTCTCTGCTTTTTACCCTGTGCTTACCCCATCTCTTCTTTCATTAAAAAATGTGAAAATTTCTGTCCTTGTGGATTTGCAAAGGGAAAATATAATCCCCAAAGGCTTAGAAACCAGACAGCAAATTAAAAATGCCAACATTGATTATTCTTTGAGCTTCTATTATTTTAAAAGCAATCTCCTGACTTTCAGGGCCTGATTCGTGGCTTTTGAACTGTAAAGTTCAGCCATCCTTGCACTTGGCAAGCACCTGGAAGTGAAGTGTGTGCAATCAAGCTCTGTATGTAATTCTGTAAAATGAGAACTGTTTATCTCAGCAGCTGAAATATTCATTATTGAAAATAAGCATTTCAGTGTTCAGAGGAGGAATCACGTGGGTTTCAAATAACAATGATCTGGGAAGTAGTAAAAAGTGTGTCTGAATGGATGCACCTAAGAGGGTCTGGCCCTGCACAAGGGTGATTGGAGGAAAGATCCTACTGGCTTGGATATGCCTTCTGACTCAATCGCAACATTTCATCTCAGATACTATTACTGGTAACAGGGACTACAGATAAACACTGGAAGAAATTGACCAGTTTGGCCAAAAGAGAGGAGGCGGACAGAAGGAGTGAAAGCAAAAAACACCAGCCTTTGGAATTTTTCCTGAATGCTTTAATAATTGGCAGACCATATGTGTTTATTTTGTTAAAAAGGAGCATTTTACTGCCTTTATTGAAAAAACACCCACCATTTGGCCACATTTTATATCTGAGAGGACACCCCACTTTAATGTAGCAGCTAAACCCTCTCAGAGTCTTCCTTTGCTTGCTTTCTTTGGGCACTCAAACCTTGCAGGTTGTGAACAGCATCCTCAAATGGCAGTAGAGTTGGCTGTCTTTGGCCCAGGCCCAGACAAATGAATCTGGGGAGACCTGGGAACATGTTTGTCCGTTATTTTAGTGACTACGTTTCCTGGCACTGGTTCAGGAGGTTAAGAGTCAGTCTGAAATGCCAAAGGATAAAAAAAAAAAAAAAAAAATGGATATGGGGGAAAGTAGGTTTGGACAAGAATATAGTGGGAGTTTTCTACTTTAGTTTTGCTTTTTCTAAGGATAAAAGGTAAAGTAAGGGCAACCGGTACAAACAGATGTTCAGAGGGAAGGCTGGGGCAAATAATAGTATGTGTGAGCTGCTTGCCTCTGGCAGTGGTGTTGGGTTTGTTTGAGCTGGCATGGTAAAAGGAGTCTGTTCTCCTTAAAATGCAAGCCTCAAAGGCAAAGCCAAGCTGAGCTATTTTGCCAGCCTCGGCAATAACATTTTGATGTGCATTCTCCACATTGATATGATTAATTGTTAAGTCAAATAAGAGGCTGTGTGACAGAAATGTCATTTAACTGATTTGCCAAACTGAATAAAATATGGTCTAGTCTTGTTTACAATCACAATGAGAAAGTGTTTACCAGGACAACCAGGGGCTTCCAACAAGAGAAAAAAATAGGTTCACAGGAAAGGTCTTCTGGTGCTGCCTGAGAAATCTGTTTTTGTGTCTGCTTCCACTGCAGCATTTTTGATGCTACTGAGCAAAGTCCTTAAATCCAGCTTCTTCCCCATAGCTGCTAGCTGGGAACTGAGTCACTGACCAGTCACAGACACCACTGAAATCAACTGGGATGTGCTTCAGAGATACGATACATTACTTAATATTGCATATACCAAAAAAAAAAAAAATCAGGCCCTTAGTATCTAAATTAAATCCATATGTGCCGCATTTCCCTTTCCACAGGAAATAACAGGGATATAACAACATCACTACACCATGAACATGTGAAGATAAACTAATCCGGGTTTGTAAAGTCAAATTAAAGTTGTGTGTACTTACAGCAAGGGGCTATACTCTGAAAACTGAGGATAAAAAGGAATGCTAAACAGATGCTTTTTAAGTGAGCATTGTGCTGCCTGTGCAGTGAGAGAGGCAGAAGTCTTGTAGAAAATACAGCTCATGATCATGTAAATTGAGTTGTTACTGAATGTGGGTAGGAGAAGGGAATTGCCTTACCCAAGCTTTGAGCACTGGAATGTGCATGCTTATAGACATTCCTTTGCAGGTATGTTTGTGCTACCATGTCTGTGGATCCAGAAGAGGAGTGAAAAATAAATTAATAGAGGGTTTAAACCTTCTTTCAGTGATTAATGTCACAGACCACAAATATTGCAATCTTTGGCCTCAAAACTGACCTTAGATTACTGTCCTGTGGGGTACAGCAACACCGGCACTTCCTTAATCAAGCTGGAAGTGTCTGTTGTTGTCAATTAGACAACACAAGGAGCAGGACTGCCTGCACAATTTTGTACGTTCTTAGCATTTGTAACTTTTTTGTGGAAAACAGGAACTTGGGTCTTGTAACACAAGGAAAAATATTTTATAAATAATTTAAAAATATAGCAAAAGGAACTTATTGTAATAGCTAATAAAAGGAAATTCTAGTCGATGTTGAATTAAGAGAATCAATCACAAGGTGGTGGGATGGCATCTGTGCCACCTCTGTCAGAAAATTTAGAGTTCCCTTGGATCATGTGTCTTCTACCCACATACTAATGAAGGGAAGTCTGACATAAGTTATTAGATGTGATTAGATCACATCCTAAAATGATATAACACCAGTAAATGTTTTTGAGTGTTGCATTAAAAGCTGAGTGTTTTGGGTAATGAGTCCATCCTTTTAAATTTTGCCAATTAAAAAATGGTTTTAAACATTTAATCAAACCTGTATACAATATTAACAAGTGGTGAGCCAGAATGAGAGCCTATTGATCACAGGTGATATATCCAGAAGCAATACACTCTTTACAGTAAGTTATCTCTCAACTGAATAACGATTTAGTTATTTACAGGGAAAATCCTTACAAATAAAAGTCTAATACTGTGACACTCAGTCTTCCTGATGGAATCCCATTGCCAAGATTGAATTTTGTACAGCACTTCACACAAATTTTATTGAAACTACTGTACAGTGCTTTATGTGAAGGATACGGAAGCACATAAAGAATCGTGCAGTAAATTTTGTAATGAAGGGCCACAAATGGCTTGTTAAAGATCCCTATGTAGATGTCAAGTTTAACAGCAAGTATTGCTAGCCTAATGTATTTTTTTAGTAGTTTTGGTCAAACAAAATGTTGTCAGGAACAAGTGCCTTCGGATAAATGGCTTCATTTGTTAATCCAAGAATAGCATCACAGCTGAACACATGATTTGGCTTCTCTCAGAAGGTTAACCACCTAGCAGTAAACTGACCAGGTCAGCCACCTGAATATCCCTGAAGCCCCATTCCATAAATTGTGAACTTGAGCTAAGCAAATAATTGGCAATAAATAATTTACCCACTGTACTTAAACTGTTTTTCTGCAACTCTTAGAGCAAGTGATGAGTTCTTGCACTTGCTCACTATTCAGACTATGCAGGCTATTCAGACTGTGGATTAACAGAAAAATACCCAGATTAAGAATACTTGGCATTTGTTCATTGTAGAGTTTAGGTTATTTAAAACCACTCAGATAAGCTTTGTGTTTTTGATGCCAAGCATTGATTTTTAATGGAATGTACATTTAGAAAAATATTGTTTGACAGATAAGTACAAAGGCATCTTTGAAATACATTTTCATCAAATGAGTCAATAAAACTGCAACGTTGAAGAAAGCTTCTATGTGATGTATGTAATTTAATATTATATAAAGTATCTGAATCTGTATGAAATAAAGACATGGTAAACTCTAGACAAGCAAATTAATTTCTAGAATTCAATAAAATAGTGCTGCAAGGTTTTCTACATGAAGTATCTAATATTGCTATCAATTTCGACAACAATGGAAGTTAATAAAAGTTTGTGTTATTGAGGACTATGTATGAAAATCATGTCCAACAAGTTTTAAGATTCTCTAAGGTTGATTTCTTAACAAACTGTTGACTTTAGCGCTCATGACTGAATCTTGAATAATTTCCCAAATAATTAAAGTCTATTTCAATAAAAGAGTTACATCAGAAAGAGTTACAATGTAAATCTTTTTCTGCCTAGTAGAACTGTGTAAGGAGCTGACACACTTCGAGTTCCTGTATTTCTGCCATGGCTGCCAACTCATGATGGTAGGTTTTGTTTGTTTGTTTTTCTCTGTCCTTTATTAACTAAACTACAGCTATTGACTCACTCAGTTCACAGAGGTCATCAAATAGCCACAACACAAAACTAATGTTTTTGTGTTGTGGACTTGTTTGGTCCGTGCTGATCTTATGACTTATGACAGTGATACCATCTAAAAAATAAAAAGTTTAAAGGCTCTGCTATAATCGTTCACTCTACTTTCACTCTCCTTTGATCTAGCTTTTTTCTGGGGTCAGCTGGACTAAATAACCCCCCTCCCCCTAAAAAAAAAAAAAATGGTAATTTAAAAGTCATTTACAAAATTTACTTGTATAAAACATGTAATTTGTAAAGGAAAAGCAGCAGGATTTATTTTTGTAAGTGCTTGGAAAGGACTGTCACGGTGTAGAACTGCTCACTTTCTTCTGAACACATGTATGTGTAAACACAGCATACACATTGTACTTTTAAGCTGTCAAAAACCTTTAGAGAGAGATCATGTGCTGCTCCCTAAGCTGCAGTTTGACTCTAAAACCAACTCAAAGCTTATCATGTTCTTCATCAATTACCCTGGCCGTGGTGGCTGCACAAGAGGAGGATTTAAGAGAGCTGATCTGTCCCTCTGGGCAGATGGATATTGTTCCCTCTGGGGCGATGGATATGCATGTTGGGATGTCTTAAGGCCTTCCTTTGGCCCACCTGGCATCAACTAGCAGAAGTGACACAATTATTAACACAACAGACAACTGCCAATAGAGGATTGGTTTAGGAGTTTTGCTGTTGAACTTTCATATTGTGGTAGGAAAAAAATAAAAAATAAAAAATAAAAATAAACATAATGTGTATGAAAACAGAGCCTTGGACCCTTACAGTGGTGAGAGGATTGAAGACCTTGAAAGTTCAGGTCTGCAAAGTGTTGCAAACGTAATGGGCCTCAGCTGGAAGAGAGAGAGAAAGTAAATAAATATGAGATTATTCTTCAACAGGAAAACAACAGGATTCAGCGTAACGCTGTAAGTGCAAAATGTCTGTTAGTGTTATCACGAAGCAAAGTCAGAGATTGCAGGAAGACTGCAAGTGAGACTTCTGTGGTTGTCCTTGGGGATCTCCAGTGAGACTCTGAAGGCTCTGCACCTTTGAGGTCATATCTCTATCTGAATGTAGAGGTGCCTTATTTTGTCTTTTACATCACTGAATATGATTAAACTCCTGCTGTTGTGCTAAATTTCAAAGATTGTAAAAAGTCAGGGGAATTAAAAAGGTCACTGCAGTATTTCATTTCAATAGCAAATCTGTGGAATAATGTTATACAAGTACGTTGGAAACTGCTTTGAAAAGAGAACTTGTGGGTGACTTAGTTCTGGTAAAAAAAAAAAAAAAAAAAGCACACTTTTGGAAAAGAGAGTCGTCTTTTCTAGGTAAGTAGTTAGAAATGGACAGTTACACATGAATTAGATACCTTTCAAACATACAGAAGCAGAAAAGATACACAATTCCCAAATATTTGCAAACACGTGTGTTTTGTATCTGTACATTTAAAAATGGCAAATTCTACTCCTATACAATAAATCATTTTTCTATAAAGATATATTCCACTTCTGTGAAGGTATAAGAGATGAAACCAGTCTGAAACTGCGTAGCACAGATAAATGTTTCAAACCCACCTATAAAAAAAAAAAAAAAAAAAAAAAAAAAAAAGCCAGAACAGTGGATTTCTAAACTTTGAACAAAGCTTTTGTCATTCCTTATGTGTATATATACATATATATATATATATTTCAAAATGATCTCATATTTCCTTTTTCTCTTTCAGTTTGTTCAGACAGACCACTGATCAAGATAGTTTCTGCCAGTTTACAGCCTGGCTAATCCTAACAGAAATGCAGATGCATTAACAGTGCAACTTTCATTTGGGAGCAGAAAAATTTCAGTAGTGAATATGAAAATTGTGGATTTGTCTGAGGACTGGGGGACCAAAGCCCTAGTTGAATATGGTGCACAGACATTTTGTCATATGAAAAGTTTCAGTTATATTTAGGGTTCAAGGAAAATTAGTAGCTTAAAGTTAAGCACCTGACTAAACTGGAACCAAAGAGGGCAAGTATCTTGAGCAAGTTTAAAATAGTACTTTTTGCGTGTACAACATAAACAAAAATTCCATTAAACCTTGTTAATCTGCAATGTTTGCAAAGGACAGAATTAAAATTTCCCTCAGCAACCCAAAGCTACAATTGCAGGAAAAGCCTTGCTTCAATTTTGTTCAGAATGGCTGGATCACCAGGAAATTTTGCCATTAACTTTGAAATATCTACACTGTGTGTTAAAAGGTTTTTGTTTGTTTGTTCTGAGAGGCTTACACATCAGCTCACTTGAACAATAAAAGACATACATCTTACATAAATGTCATCTTGCCAGATTTCAATCACTGATGCTAAAGTATGAGAATATTGAAGACTTTTGAAGAGCTCTCCAGAATTATTACTGGGGGGAAAATATTTTTATCTAGCTGGAATCTTAGATAAAATTTACCAAGAGTATAAGAAGTGAAAAGAGAATTATAAAAATAAAAAGAATTAAATCATCTCAAGAACAAAATGTGCACACATGGAAGACATACAGAAATAGGTATTTGCTATCTTTGAAAGTCAGTGTATCTCTGATCTCTAAATTCACTACAGAAAGGATTTTTTCACAGGACAGAAAGATATTTCAGGCTCTTCTAGCAGACACAGCAATATAAAAACAGAAAGAGGATGCTTTTAGGCTGCTTTGTTGAATAGGCATCAAGCACAGAAAAAATGCAACCTTATTATCATTTCTACACATCACCTATACACATTGATGACAATGGACACAGAGCTGATGTTATCAGACCTTGAGGAATAAATTAATGCTACGGATTACATACTGACAAGAAACAAAAGGAAAGTAAATTAATCTTCTAACACCATGAGAGGCAAAGCAGAATGCTTAAAATAGGAGATCCAATCCCATCCTTTTTTCTCCCAAAGTAAACATGAATATTTTTTCAGGTTACAACGTCCCTCTCCACCTCACTAACACTGGTGTAAGGTGGGATATGTGCAATTCAAAGAACGTGCTTTCAGGGCTTAAACTAGCCCCTTGTCATTTGAAAACTAAATTTTCTTCTTGTTTTTTACCTGTCCAAGCCATTTTAGTGGCTGGGACAAATACCCAAGTGTCATTTTCTGTGGCATCCCCAAACAGTATTGTCTAACAGAGCTAGATAATTGTAATTGTGTGGCACTTTCAGACATTTGGGAGAAAGTGTCCTTGAGAGCGCCAGTGTGTTTTGGATGGGCAGTGCGCACAGATGCATATCGACAGGTGTAATTTTGCTCTGCCCATGCTCCCCAGCAGCTGGACACCAGCCAGTTCTCATCTGGAAGCCATGCAGTCACCTCGCCACAGCACAGAGACAAGGTAATGCATGCTGCCTTGGTTTGTCAACCCACACCCTCTGCTCTCAGCACGGTTGTACATCACGAGGTGTATCACTAAGACCTGCACACTCCATTTGACAGAGGCCAGCAAAGTAGTGGAGTTCATTTTCTTCTATGCTGGTCACCTGCCCTGCCTCCCTGTGAGGATGAGTTCCTGCATGGATCACAGCACTGCTTCTGCAAATCATCCTGCACCCTTCCACAGGATGAGCAGAAATGCTGGTCTGATATGTAAGTCTGTTCCTGATCTTGCCTAGCCACTGAAAGTAGTAAGGTTTAATGATTCAAACTATTAACTCTCAGAAAAATGTTTAGAAAAAAACACTCTCTCATCCAATGATACACATTGTAATGAAAATGTCCTATTTCTCTTAGTAGGGAATGATAATTTGCCTAGAGGATCCTTGCACTGGCTTAAAGGCCCCCACAGTGCTGGTAATGTTGAGACACAACACTTCTTATCTTTGCTGCACTTCTGCTGTCACTGAACTATGCAGCAATCCAAAGGCAATTCAAAATGCAAGGACAGAGGCTGTAGTTGCAGGGGCAGATGGCTTTTATCTGTCCCTTGTTGAATTCTGTCATATGAAGCTATACCTGGAGGATACCTTTAGCTTTGCTAGGCTAACTAATGGATTCAATCACCATGTTTTCCCACCTCACCATTCATCTACATCAGAGAGCCCTTTAGTGGAGTAAATCTCCAGAACAACAATGACATTAATACACTGAGCTTTGAGGTACTCTATTGTGAATTTTTTTTTTCCAGTCAAGACATGGCCATTTACTCATAATTCTCCATAGTTCTGGCACAATTTTCATACCATAATGAGGCTTTACCTCTCACACTTACGTAACTGATATTCCCTGGTAAGTTCATGGAAGGGGCTTCACTGAGTCCTTTGAAACACTAAATAAACCTAGTAAGACCTAACATCAAACCCTTATAATTATGATAAAAAGCATGTTAAGTTCAGGTTTGTGAAAGCTATTGAGAAAATCAAGGGAAAAATCAATGCTAAAATCTTGCTTTTATGCATTTTACTGGTAATTGGGTCATTAGAAGTAGTAGCAGAAGAATTAAGAATTGCACAACATTATTCTGTGCAGACAGCAATATCCAAGACTTAGTATAACATCTTCACCTTGAACTTAGGGTAGGCTGTTGAAATGCCTAAGTATTTTGTTGGAGGACTGCAAAGTTAAAAAGTGAGGTTGGAAGGTAAATTTTCAAAGGATAGATAAAATCCTACATAAAAAGTAGGTTTCTTGCATTAATATTTGCATTTCTGAGTTCAAAATAATTTTTGGCAAATATTCTTCAAATTAGGCCAAATATATATAGAGAGAGAGAATGAGAGAGAATATTTCTGGGATCAAATGCTATTAAAGAAAATTTGTTGAACGTATAGGAATGGAAATAAACAGAGCAAAGCAAACTACACAAAGTATTCAAGCAGGATTTTTCGGCAATTTTGCATTTTTAAAAATAACAGCTAATGAAGACTTGGTATTCCAAATTTCATGATTGATATTACAAGGTACCTTGAGAAAATATAATGCTTCCAATTTATTTAATACATACTGAAGAGGACAAAGAGGGAACCACTTCTGGAATATACCTATTTTGCCTGGATTTTTTTTTCTAATATTCTTTTCCAAATTTTGAAAGTAAAGAACATTTAAACCATTGCTACTGAATACCTCTCAGTAATCTAAGTAATGTTAAGATCCTTCTCTTGCTGTGATTAGTTCTATGTAATTCCTCAATGAAAAAAATGTACTATCAACCTTGATAGGTATCTTTAATAAGGCTAGAAAACCTACATGAAGTCTACACTCTCTATACCAGCTGCAAAGTCTTGAGTAAGTCTTCTACACAATGTGAATTTTAACGTCTGTAAACTGGCAGTTAGAGCACATTAATATTCCAATAATCCCTGCAGAACACATGGGTATCTTTCTTTCTGTTTCCCAATGAACTGATAATCTTCTCTGGTTCCCAAGGGGCCACTCATCTGAGGAGCAGGTAAGCATCTTACCTAGGGCCAAATAACAAATCAGTGGCAGAGCTGGTGAAAGCACCTAGTAAATTTTGTTTTACAGATCTGTATTTTAACATCCATTCCACCTTGCACTTTCTTATTCCAACAGTGGTGAAGAAATGCTCAGATCTAATTTGAGATAGGGTAGGACCGTAAGAGCTTAACCATGTTAAGAATCTCTGGTTTCCTTGTTATATTGTAATTTCAGGGGCATGTTACTCCAGCGAGTTACAGTTTAGAAATGTACCTGGTATGAAATTAAACCTTTTAAACTGAATTGCTTCAAATGTTGATTTCCTGGGCACAGAACAATTTATTGTTTAAAAAATTATGCACATTTCAGCATAGCTCCATAAAAATTGAAAAATTTTGCTCCTACACTGGTTAAATCAACATCTTGTAAACCATTGCAATGTTCATCATGAATTCATTATTCAGCTGTAACAATGTGAGATGTTTTGTCTGTGACAGCTTTAAATACCTACTAAGTACTTAGTGTACTTGAGTACTTATTGAGATAAACTATGCTCAGTTTATAATATTTTATCATAATAAAGATCTAAAATAATATTATTTGACATGTAAGATGTGGCAAAAATTTGAGACAACAGAAATTACTATAAATGTTTATAGATGTAACTAAAGTCTTATCTAAAGTTCATCCTGTTAAAGGACATGTTTTATGTTGTACAATTCCTCTTAGAATATCAATCTAATAAGCACCAAATGAGGCTGAAGACAATGCTGTTATAAAAAATGGAGAAAAATGATTAAAATGTGATAATTATACTGACAGTTTATATGCTCAATCTAATCAACCAAGCTTCCAATTCATCATAATGTACACTCACTCATACATTATTGCTTAATTATAGCAACATTTCTATTTCAAAAGGCTGTCAATCATGCAAAAGCCCATCATTTTTCTTTATTTACATTTAAGAGACTTATTTTTAGCTCAGATCCAAAGCCCACTGTGAACCCGAATTAACCCTAACTCTTTCTTTTGTTTGCAGTGCTCATCACTGTTTATTCTGCGTTCACAGTCAGTAGTAGTTTATGCTGTGTGATTTGCTGCTTTACAATTCATCTAATGCTAAAGAGATTTTTGAATCTCATCTCTGCTCCTAACTGTGGACTCAGTGATCCATGTATTCTTGGGAAATGCGGACATAAGCTTGATGTGATTAAAATTATTTGGCTGTCTTTCCTTCTGTTCTGGACTTTTCTTGCTGGTGGTGTTTTGTTTTGTTTTGTTTTGTTTTAATTTTATTTTTTTGTTGTTGTTTTGTTTTGTTTTGCTTTGCTTTGTTTTTGTTTGTTTGTTTTTGTTTTTGTGTTTGTTTTTGTGTTTGTTTGTTGGTGTTTTTTTTTCAGTGGTCCTGAAGGAATGGGAAGAAGACAGGGAACCTTATTATATATGCAGCCCTACCAAAGTCAGTAGGAGTAGCTGTGGGGTATATGAGCTCAAGTCTGAATAAACATCCTGAGTAAACATACACATGTCAAAATATGTATTCTGATACACTCTACATTCAGAATTGTTCTTATTCTGTTTCCTTTACCATATATCCTCAAGAACTTCTGCTCTCTTCTGTCCCTCCATCTAATTTCCTGCTCTAGAGCAGAAGAGAAACCTGGCACTTTATCTAGAAAGAGAAAATCTTAATGGAATGTATCACCAACGGTAACAGAAAACTTAAGGCAAGAAATCTGGCAGAATTGTTAAAAAACATGTTGGGATTGCTAAGGCAGCTAGGGAAGTTGTGTAGTTCTATCAGCATGCAACCTTTTGGTGGTAAATAATACTCTTGAAACCAATAACTCATATTTTGCCACCCTCCTGAATTATATCTCAAATGGTACATTCACATTCACTGAGAGTACCAAGCATTCAGCACATAACAAGTTCTGAAGTTTTACAGTGATGATCTTTTGTACAGTTTGCAGCAATCATCATGGCAGCCTCTGCAGGACTTTCCAAGAGTGTGACTTTCAGAGTGATTTTCATTCAGGAAACCCCTTACATTAGTCAAAATACTAAGCCATTGACACTAAATGATTTCTGGTAGAATTGATTTTTGTTTCTATTTAATTTTTTTCCAACACACTCATGCTTTCTTTCAAATTCCACAGTAATAACTCAGTCTAAACTTCAGTCTGATAGTAAAGAGATGTATCTTGTATGAGGCTACAGGTGCCTAATGCACTAGTGTGAGGAGAACATTAAGCTTTATCAAGTGAGTTGACTACACAGAGATGACGTATGACACCCCAACAGGAATCATCCCCTTGTTCGAGGCAACAACTTCTCTAGCATCACATATCATAACTGCTTTGCTTGTGCCTTTCCCTTGTCATTTTTCAGAAATCAAGACTTTCCCAAGAGCCAACTGCCACCAGGTAATGCATGGAAACTCATATTCTTACATATACATTTTGTATATGCAGTACATAGATATGCTTGTGCTTTAGATGGTATACCACATATATATAATAGTAACTCAAAATAGCAGTTCTGGAGAGCAAAGGAATTAACAAGAAAAGACAAAAATGTGACATTTTGCTCTGAAAAATGTGAAGTTATTCTTTGAATGTTGGCTCAGGAAAATCTCAATGCATTTCTGGTAAATGAGGCATGAAGCATATTCTTAAAAAGATGGTGTCCAGGAAATAGCACTGCCCAATATTTTATCTTAATGGCAATATATAATACTTAGAAAAGCTTGAACTTTAAGTCAAACACTTTGGGGAAGACAAGGCTAATCTATTAGTTTTTCAAATATATCTTAGCATCATCAAGAAGATGGGATAGTAAACTATTTCTAGGAGCTTACCTGGTTAATTACAAAGACTATGGTTTTTATTTTTTAATCAGCATGTAAGAAATGTAAACGATCTATCTATACCAACTCTATTTATCCAAAACTTCATATTCCTTGACTGTCTTGTTGAGTCAAGATAATCCTTGGTGAACATAATTAGAAAGAATGCACTACCTTTGTTTCAGTACAGTTATTTGGGTGAAAGGCTATAATATGTATCATATCTTTAAATTAAATTAAAAAATTAAGTACAGCCAAAAGTTTTAATTACTTTCATACTTTTGTCTGCTTGTCCATTAGACTATGTTAACATGTGTATGGTCTTCTTATAAAGTAGCTCTTAGTTTTCTTCACCAATCCTTTTTCTAAGCAACATTGATGCAAGAGATTTTTGAAAACCTTCATTTTTACCTTAAAAATCCACAAAACAAGTCTTATGTCCCATAAAAAATAAAATAAAATAAAAGATTTCCAGTCTCCCTGTTATTCTAGCCAGCACTAAACTCTACACTTT
>NC_048895.1:23236879-23315395 GCF_011077185.1 Oxyura jamaicensis
GCTTGGAAACAAATTCTTCTGCAAGAATTTTCAGAATTTGCAGAAAAACAACCATCAAGGTTTCTCCTGACTTATGTAGATAAACATGAATCCCTCTGTCCTGGACATCATTTTATTTCATTTCACTGTTTGAAATAACAAACCCAGAATATCACAGCTATTTTATTATATCTCACATTTATTCCCTAAAACTGCAGAAGAAGGGACGGCCTTATGTTTTAGGGAGGAAAATTATAAGTAATTAATCAGAGCTGATTCTATTCATAATCTGATATAGTTTTTCCGCCTATATAAAATCTTTCAGGTACAGACATCTTGCAGCAATTCAAAGGTAGGAGAAAAAGCCATTAGCTTTCCTAAGAATGCTGCAAAACTCCATTTTTCCAGACATTTAAAGCCTTCGTTACTGGCCCTGGGCAGCACAATATGTACATATCTCCTTTTTATTCACCGACACAGTTCAAGCAGGCATCTCAGTGTCCCAGCATGAAGCTTCAGACCCAGGAGACCTTTCAGACAGTGCAGGTGAGACTGGCTGATGCAGGAGCACAGGCATGGCACTGCTTTGTGTGTGAGCCCATTGCTGCCACTGCTACTTTTAAATTATTTTTCCTACATTTCCCTAACTGGCACAGTGCTGGCTGGGTTTACAAAAAGGCTGCTAGGTTGGGGAAAATCAGCTTGAAAACAAACATTTACTGTTCAGTGGATGAGTGTGAAACCAAAACGCCAGAACAAAGCCTAGGTACTGAGAGCTTTTTAAGCCTCATTGACAGTCCTCCTGGGGCTTGAAAATGCATTTAAAAAGAATTAAATCTAACAACACATTTTAAAACAATCAAAGAAAATTGTATTGAAAATAGACATCCCATACACACAATAAATTGCCTGGCCACATTTTTAAATTAACCACACAGTGTGATATACAAAAATCAGCAGTAACATTTTACAGTTCTAATAATAGCAAGCAGTCTGCAGGCCTGTGATTCAGTACAAATTCCTTGGGAATGTATTTGGCCTTTGGCCTGGTGTCTCACAGGGCTCCCAAGGAGAGAGCAGCACGCCTATAAATTTACCACTGGATTACCTGTCATGTGTTATTCCTTACCTAATTGTTTCTGTAACCTATTGTTATCCTTATTATTGTTCTTTCCCGTTATCCACTTAGGACTCCTTAACGTATGTGTTGCAGGGGAAACAATGGAATTTGGGTCAATACTGTTTTTTTTTCATGAAAAGGCTATTTTTATCGCCAAATACAAACAATATGGCCATAAATATTCCACGTTTTCCATATATTAAATTTCAGTTCACATTAAAATTTGAATTCATATATAGACTTTTCCTTTTATGGTAAACACAGAAAGAAGAGTTGTAAATTATAGCTGGATTTTTAGAGAAAAATAAATAAATAAATCTTTGCTCAGGAGCCCACAGTGCTGCTGCCTGCATAGAAATAGTGGAAGGAGATGGAGCAGAGGAATGTGGAGCACACAAATGGAGTGACCATCTCCTCCTCAGATGGCTCCTGGGACCATCCCCATACCACACTGCTTGCACATGCTGGCTCTGGCTCTGCTTTTGCCCTTCATCTCACTCACAGCATGCCCTTTAGCCTCTCAGACAGCTTGGTATGATGGATCTTGATGACATTTAGCCAGAATTTTCTTAAACTTTATGTTTAATTTAAAATCATCCATGACTGCATTCAGATGACTTCTTTCCTCATCACAGATCTAAATCTGCTATAAATAATAGTAAAAAAGGTAACTGTAAGTAAATTTCTCTGACTGTTAAGATTTATACCTGGTATTTTGTGCTAAATCTGTGGTAGCACAATGATAAAGTCTTTTGAACTGGTAGAAAACATAGCACTAATACGTGCAATATTTTGCTCAGCTGTAGTACTTTCTGATTAAACATGTTACATATTTGAAAAATCCTCTCTGAACACATTGCAAATTTTAAATATAATTTCCAAGTTCCATCTCATGAGGTAGAGAAGCATTATGCCATCGTATATGTGGCAAAATGAGGATATAGGAAGGGTAGTCGACTTGGTCAAGGACATATAGCCCATAGCCACTTGTTCCTGGAGGCTTATCTGGCAGATTCAAGGCAAACAGAACCAAAAAACTATATGATTTTATGTTTCAAAAAATTTACAGCTGCTATTTTTGCTTCAAAGCATGTGGCAACTATGTCTACCAAAAAAAAAAAAAAAAAAAAAATTAAATTTCCTTGGGAGAAGGTATTCAATAGATGTCTATAAAAGGCTGCTTTGACATGGCCTGGAAACCTGGAATGAACCAGGCTACCAGGCTTCTTGTCAACATAGTAATTCATGGAAAGAATATTTTACAAACAAGTATTTTCTTTACCTATTTTAGGTCACATGACATAGCTTAGAAATGTATCACTTTATTAAAAAACCAGCAAAACATTAAACAATATTATGTTTTGCCTCCAAAGCACAGTAATGGAAAATCATATCACAGAGGAGCTTCTGCCCACGCTCACTAGCTAGAACCATAATAGCATATGTTAATGTATACTATCTAATGGACTTTTAATTCCCTTATAATTTAGGGAGTTGTAAAGGGTAGGAAAAATTGTGGGGGAAGAAGGTGAGGATAGCAGTATTCAGCAAGAATATATTCATAATTTTTGAAGCTTTAATTTGTAGGAAAAAGTAGATTTACATTTATGTCAGAATATTATTACCATTCCTTTTTTAGAGAAATGTTCACTATTCATATACACAGTTAAAAACCCTGTGAAAGAGAATTTGCTTTTTCTTTTTTTTTAAGATGGTTTGCTCTAAAAGAAAAAAAGAAAGAGAAAAAAAAAAAAAAGAGAAAAAAAAAGAAAAAAAAAGAAATAAAATAAAATAAAATAAAATAAATAAATAAATAAATAAATAAATAAAAGGAAAACAGACCCTGTCACCTCTGTCACCTTTCTCCTGACTGATTCTTACAGGGTCAATACGAGACCAGGATTAGAAGATGAGGTTTACAAGAAAGTGAAAAAATGAAAAATTTTGTCACTGAGGCACAGGAAAAGTCTCCTCTCTCACCAATTTTGTACCATTATTACTCCACTGAGCTGAATCTTGGAAGAAAGTAAAGCAACCAAGCAATTTACAGTAAACTCTGTGTTTTACTGCATGCTTTGGAAAGCAGGCATGTATGATAGATATTGTGTCCAAAATCCATCTTCTTAAATTATTACCAGATTTGGTTTCAAATTAAGAAAGATATAACTCATTAATTTAAAAGCATGTTTTAAAATGACCTGAAATAACGTTTGTGTTCATATGCATATTATAGCTTTAAGGTTCAATTACTCTGGACATTCCAGGACTAGGTGCAACTTCTGTTTGTCCCATTAAAAAGCAAGAAACACATACTTTCCAGAGATATAAATCATATGTTTTTAGCTCTTAAGCATCACAAATATCAGATCTTAAACCTGTCACCGGTGTTGGAAAGTATATAAGGCATAATGGAACTCAAGCCAATGTAATTTTGGAGAGGAAATTCTACTATTCTACTTTTTTAGTGGAAAAGGAAATTAATTTTAGCCTCTTGGCTTTTTTTTTTTTTTTTTTTTTAAACATGGCAGCTCAGTGTTTTGGTGTGTTAAAGAAAACATACGTTGAAGTGAGGTGCCTTGAATTACCAGGCATAATGGAAAGGCTAACTGGGCTGAAAATATTGACTCCATTTTATGAAGACATTTAACCTTCTATTTAAATTCAAACGTGATTTGAGATGGATGCCCTCCATGCTTGAATTTAAGTCATTCCTACATTTCATTGCATTTCTTTTTTGTGTGTGTAGAAATTCCCTAAAGTTAGTAGAATAAAAGCTATAAATAAAACATTAACATCAAAATATTTTCACATACATTGTGCTGAGCAGAAAACAGGCAGAATGGATTGAGTATTTTCCATCCCTTGAATACTTGTACAATCTCTGTTGCCCTAATATGGAGAGCATCAGCACAGTGTTTCTGCAACATATTTCCAGCAGCTGATGGACAACTCAAATAAAGAAACTATCTCACTGATTTGGATATGTAGCTGTTTACAGGTGCATATGTATGGTGCATAAGGAGTTCTACAAAGAAATCCTACATTTTTCCGGTGCAAGCAGTATTTTTTTTTCTTGCATATAAACTGTAAGAATCTAAACCAGATCATTATATTAGTGAATGTGTTTCACTGGAAATATCAAGCCCATCTGATGAGAGTGTTTCAAGCACATTCTTGAAACTTTTATAAGTCCTCAGATTCTTTGCTGGGTTAGGGCTCAAGCAAGTATATGCAACAGAATTAGTCTTGGTTTATGCATATTGTGTATGTGTGTGTGCGTATGTGCATGTGTAACCCTGTTTAGGTCAAGTAAAATAAATGCAAAGACAAGCATGTTAGCAGCAAAGTGACCCTTTAAAAGTCCTAAAAAATTACTCTTGCAGTCCACAGTCCAACATTTAATAATGCTGAACTTGATAAGGAATCTTAGAACCTGAAAAAGGAGATCTGAAAGGCACCTTTATAGAAAACAATTGATTTGCTTCATTTCTTTGAAATGGCTAATGCTTTGATGGTTCATATTTACAATAGCTTGCCCTGTTCTTCAATGGAGTTGATATGTTGGAGTCTTTAACACCATAAACTTGATCAAAACTTCCTGGGTAATAAACAGAGTGGATTTAAGATGTGAACCCCCTCCCCATCATGCTACCGCAGCCCATCTGTGTGCCAATTTGTAACTAAAGACATCAAGAAATGTGTTCTTCATGCTCAGATGCCCTTGGTAGTTGAAAATAGTTCTGAGAGCTCAATATGCAAACTGGGTTCAGAGTCTGAAAGACTTCAGAGTGAAGGATTTGACCTTCTGTAGCACAGGCTGTAGTTTGGCTAAATCCATTATTGAGAGTAGAGTTTTTATATATCTTACAATGCAATCTGGGTTTTAAATTTTGCCCAGCTTCAAATAAAATAAAATAAAAATAAAATAAAACCACACCAAAACAAACAAACAAACAAAAACAAATCAAATTTTCTCCCTACTTTTCAGAAAAGGGTAAATAGAACTTACATCAACAGGAAATGCTACCAAGATCATATATACCCACATCAGGTGTGATAGATGACTGAAGTTTTTGGCAGTGGAAAACAAAAAAACTTGACCTCACTCTCTAGTCTGACCTAATCTCAAGTCAGAAGAGAACAAAGATTCTTCCCACTCCAAAACCATTTTTTTTTTGTCTTCTATGAAGAGATTTGATTATGTCAGCACCACTCCTCACCTACAAAATCAGATAAGTAACAGCTCAACTTATGCACTATTGAGCAGTACTGGGCTAGTTTGAGATAGTGGGCAACCTGCTAAAAGCTCACATAAGAGATATCACTCTGGCACATTGTGATCTGTGTGTCCTGACCTCATCAAAGGGGCACTTTGGCAGGACTGCTATGAAGTATATCTCACCTCTTCTTATCTCATCTGTTTCACCTCACTTTGTCTGTTATCTGTCAATGTAGAAAAAAAAAAAAAAAGGAATAAAATAATATGGAATTCTCAGTCTTGCAATGCTGTAATAACAATATAGCAATTGGATTTGACAACTAGTTAAATACACCGAAAGTGACATTACTTATCATAGACTTTCTATGCTGGTGCATAGTACTGAAAATGTTTTTCTCATACTAAATTTCAAGTAACTTTGATTTTAAATGTATATAAACAATTTTTTTTGTTGTTGTTACAGTTATCTCCTTATCTCCGTCTCAAAGGTATTTCTGAGATTTAACTATTATTGACTATTTTTATTAGAGAATTATAGTTGTAGCACCTGCTGCTCTCCTGTTTTTCATTTCATCACATATTTATTTACAAATCACTAAGAGTATATATTGAGAAATATTTTTAAATATGCAGATATTTAGAAAAGTGTCCACTGTGGTTTTCACACACACTCAGTGCCTGAGTCCCATCAAACCAATAACTTTATAAACCTGTCTCAGAATCAGAGTTACCATACAGTCATTTCAACACCTCTATTTCTTTGCATGACTACAGATGTATTGAATTCTCTGAGAAAAACTTGGCCATATTCAAGATATTGCCATTAAAAGCTATAAATTAAGATTTCACTCTATTTATTCTTATCTTTATTCTTATCTTTATATTTATTCTTATCTTATCTTTATACTATGCATTAAAAAAGGAGGGCAGAACCAAAAAAAAATTCAAGTAACAGACAAAGCTACAAATGAGCAATAACAGAGGTTTTTTCCAATGCATTTTGCCAGATGTATTGCTGTGTAGCAGCTTTATGGGCTAGTGCTCCCAAATAGGAATTGTCTTTTACCCCATTTGTGCAGGTCTGGCCATCCTTTTGACTTCCTCAATTACAACCATTTTTTTAACAATGTGATTGATTTGATCAAAGGACAGCTTTATTATGTTGTTCTTTTGCTTAAAGCAAGATACCTGAATTGTTGGATTTTAACATAGACTTATTTTCCAATAAAGGTAAGTCTATAAGCCTGCTCTTAGAGAAAGACCATGGTCTCCATCTGTCTTTATGCTGTACCAGACAAATGAATACATTGATTTTTAGTAGAGATTTTCATATAATAAATTTTAACTAATAAGAAAATCTTGGATAAATACTAAAAAGAATTATAACAACAAAACCCCCTCCAAATCAAAGACAAAGTCTAACACATGTGAGTAGAAAAAAGGGTTAAAACATGCAAGAATTCAAGAAGCTTAGATGACTTTGGAAATACAGATCAAAAACAAAGAGACTGGAAGTATAATTAACTCCATTACTGCTCAGTCAAATGAAAACAGCTGTGACACCCCTTCTTATTTATGACAGCAGCAAATAGCTCTATTCCCTTGCTAGTTATTGCTGTAGGACAGCAGTGGTTCCATAGCAGGTGAAATAGAAACAAGCTGCTAATATTTATGTCACTAGATCAGGTTATGGATAAAAGATTTATGCAAAAGTTCTATAAAAATACCTAAGTAGCTTTTATATCTTCCTACAACCAATCCTTTTCCAATAGCAAACTAAATATTTCTTTATTAAATATGATTCTACATTCTGTAGTTTTATGGCACAAATGCTGCTTCCCCACTGTTAAAGATGTATTTTCACTGCAAATCCAGTTTTGTGCACTCTGTATAACTCATAAATAAAAATTCAGGTAGCTCTCAAAAGCACTCATTACAGATCCTATCTGGACTTTCTCAAATAAGTTTGCACTGATTATAGAACTGGATATCCAATAGTAGAATGGTTTGATGTATTTTGAAGAGCCTGAGTTTATTTTTTAAAGTATGAAAAGCAAGCAAGAAAAATAGTTTTAAGATTAAATCCCTTATTTTATTGGGAAATGTTAATATCAATGTCGTTGATATAAAGAATATGAGTGGGCAGAACATTTCCTAAAGCAGTTTTTTGTCCTGCAGCTTTAATTACTTTGCTTTCTACACCTAATCAGTCTTACTTCTCACTCAGACAAACTGCCCATTAAATAATGACTGAGAAATAAGATTGTCAATAACAGGACAGAAAATAAAGCAAGCAGGATGTTGCACACTTCACTGCTAACCTTTTTACCCCCTTCATTGCTCATCAACCTCCCTCCTCCCATTCCCCTTCATTTTCAATGCTGCCTACACTCCCCAGCTCCACACTGGGTTTACACTTGATAACTCCCCATGGCATAGCCCACATGCACCTCCACAGGTCCAGAACCCTTCATTTCTTCACACCTCTTTTATTATACTTCATTAGTCTGTTGAATGTCTTTCTAAGCCACTCACTCTGGTCCAATGTGCACAAGCCCTTCACCTATTTCCACTCCAGGGACTTTGAGCAGCCTTCCTATCCCTCTCAGGTGAGGTCATCTCCTCCACCTCCTACCCCATGGGAGGTTCCATGCCTGGAACCTCTTTATGCAAGGCTGCCATCTCCTATCCTACTGCAACTGCACATGCCCACATCCTCCTTTCCACCACTCCCAACATCACTCTTCTTCCTCTCTTGATTTTGGTTGTTCAATATTAAGTTTAACATTGAGAAGCAGACTCTGGGGTATGGTTATGCTGGAATACTTTGTGCTGTGCCACTGTCCCTAAGCAATGCAGGGATGGCAGGGGTAACTCAAGTTGTGGCTCAAACAGATGCCACATGTCTTTACATGTGTCCCCTGTCTGGTTCTTGTAGTTTCCCTAATATTTTTTCCAAATCATCAGAGTCACTTAGAATATTTCCCATGATCTGTGAGACCCACCAACTGCATATCCAAACAAAAATGCCATCAAGATGCCCATAAGTGTTTCAGATGCAGGTAGAAACAAACTTGCCCTTTTCCTACCATATATATGAATACAAAAGGTATCTGCTGGCTTCACTTTCACTGGAGATAGTATGCAGAGGACTGCTGAGCATCTGTACATGTACTCAGATATTTAGCTACGGAAAAGCAGAACACAGACTATGGTAACCTTCCTGTGTGGTCTCATCATTAAACCTTTACCCCACCTTTGTGTGCCTGCCCACAACAAACCATGGGCATCATCTCTCTTTGTGTTGGTCCTTAGTATATTGTTACTGACTAGTTTTGAAGACATTTTTTTTGGTGTTGCCTCTCACAGTGATTCACAAGTGTGACCACAGGAAAGAAGTTCAGGAACAGATAAAGTTATAATCAAAACTCCAGCAGGCTCAGCACTACTAAGGTCAAACTCCAGGCAGTCCTGTAGGCACAAGAACAACCACATTAAGACAACTTGCCATTGTCACACCAACACTGAGCTGCTGTTTTCTGTTTTTCCATGATGTGAACTTTGACTCTGGCAAATAATTAATACAATTTTTGTGTAACAGTGGGAATTCATAATTTTTAAATCACAAAGGGATGAATTTACTTCTCTATTTACTTCTTTCATGTTGGAGAAACAACAATAGAGACCAGCAGGAATTAAGTATGTAGCAACTTTATTTCTTTCATTTTCTTTTTGTGGAGAGGGGCAGATTCTACAAATTACTATGCAATTCTATTTTTGCTTCTTTTAGGTGTATTATTTCATGGCTGTAAATTTGCAGTCAGCTGTTTGCTATATAAGAGACCCCAAATCCTCCAAGTTGATGGGAGAATGATCACCCTAGTTGATACAGAAATACACAGCCATATATCTACAGACCTAAAAGGCCAAGAAAAGTAGACAAATGATGTTTTAAGGGAAGATGAGATAAAAGTTGCATTAGACGATATTTGGTCAGAATCATATTTTCCAGGCCATAAGCATTTTATGAGTATATACATACACAAGTATGAATATGCATATACAGAAATTAATGTTTGAAGACTTGTACATAGTGCGTGTACACATTATGTATTACATGAGTTGTGAGGCTTTGGAACGTACTGTCCAGGCAAGTAGTTGAGCCACCATTCCTGGAGGTTTTCATAAGATGTGTAGATGTGGTTCTTGGGGACATGGTTTAGTGGTAGACTTGGTAGATTAATGGTTGGACTTGATGACCCTAGAGGTTTTTTCCAACCTAAATGTTTCTATGATTCTATATATTATATAGGTTTGTATAAATGTAACATCAAAAATCTTAGCTATGGGAGAGTTGTTATTATTTTTATTTGATTATGGAAAACATTGGAATTCAGAAAGTGAGACAGTAAATAATTGCTGGAAAATCTGGGAGCTACCATTGAAGTGGTGAAGAGAGGTGGTAGAATGGGAAGATGGAATGTACAAAGTGCAATGTACAAAAATGTATAATGTACAAAAATGTACAGAAGATCCAGAGCATAGTGAAAAGATTCAAGTGGTCAAAAGAAGGGCATGGCATGCCGCAACGGGCAAACAGTGTCATGGCAAAACAAATTCAAATATTTGGCCAATAGATGGACTGTAAGGTAGAGACACCTGCACAGAGAGGGCTGATAAAGCTAAGGAGCCTTGTACCCTGTTGGACCAACAGCCAGAGGAGTACAAGACAGACAAGATACCTCCAAGGGTGCCAGGCATTCAGGTTTGGGCTACAAAATCAAGCCCTGACTGCTGACAATGACTATCACGCTGTCTTCTCAGTATAATGAGTATCACACTGTCTTCTCAGGAAAATGTCCTTCTCTTGTCTTCTGCAAAAGGTTGTGGCCAAACCAAAGAATATGGTTCACATAATTAATATATGTGTCTTCATCACATCATCCTTGTTATCTTGTAGCTTGCCAATAGCATGACTATAAATTTTCCTGTATAATAAAATTTTCCTATATTGTAATAGCAAAATTAGATCATCATAGCAGTCATTTCTGAAGCATATGAGGATAGCAACAATCAGCACAGGAATAAATTAAAAATTATTTTGTAAACTTCATGTCAGATCCACACAGAAAGCAAATTCATTGCTTCAAGTATATCTTCCCAAATTTGGCCTACAACCTAAATGTACGCAATGCTTAAATGACAGGCAATGTTTAGAATTAGGAGCAAGAAATACAGACAACCCTGGTACAACTCTGTTGCTCTTTCAGGAACATAATCAAGAGAAGAATGTAGGCTATTTTGTATTCATGTTTCTAGAAATTAAATAGCTGTTCTCTTAAATAAATGTGATGCTATTTAACATAATTTATCTAGAAAATAGAGATATAATATTACCCCAAATCAAAACAGAGCAACTAAAAATAAAATTAGAAAACACATTTGAGTCAGACATATTGCACTTTATTTAAAATAACAGCTAAATGTCAGCTTATATTCCTGCATAGGAACATCATTGACCTGCAAAAGACCACAAAAATATTTTGTCTTTAATATGGTGGGGCTATATTAACTCTATTTAGTGAAGAGGGAGAAAAAAAATTAACAGCTTTAAATTGATTATTAACCTCAAAATAAATTAATTTCTTTATCTGTCCCCAGACCACATCACTGAGATGGCAATAGTAATTAAAAAATAGATAAACTGATTAAAAAAAAAACAAAAAAAAAAAAACTCCATAATTTCCATAATTTAACATACTTAGGCAACCTGAGTTTTTAAGTATGCAACAATAAAGATATTAAAACCACCACACTGATAAGATTCTGCTTTAAAGATGAGACCTCATATGCCAACTTGCAACAGAGAGTGATTTCTTAAAGTCAAGTCATAAACCCTAAAACTGGGATTTCATGGAGACACTATAATTTATAATACTTCTGCAGTTTTCAATTATTCAGATGCTCATGGCCCAACAAATTGAATAATGAATGGAGTAATGAATTGAACCCTGACAAGATGATAACAGAAAATATTATGAGTAGTCAATACACAGCGGAACCCACTTACAGAAAGATCCCTCAAAGAAATAACTTGTTTGAAGGACACATTTTCTCTCCTGAAATCCAAAACACTTGCAGGAAAATGTGTGTAGGAGTTGCCATTAACAAATAACTGCTAAAGGCATAACCTGCAGAACAGTATATTTCTAGTGACCAAATCATGAATCATAATCATAAATAGGCCAGTAATATTTTCTATGGATGTAGGTTATGCATTCCATTATTTTTTTTCCTCTCTCTAATGCCACAGAGAGAGAAAAAGAATGGCCATATAAATTCTTAAACGCTTTAGCTTCAGGCTTAGCCTTGGAGGTGTGATGATATTCCACAGATGCTAAAGCACACAGGTCTTAACAGTATTTAATACATTTGCATCAACACTGCAAGCTAGAAACATAAATAATAAAAATTATACTGTTCAAAAATGGTGATAGGTAATGCATGTTTGTATCTCCCAGATAGTATTTAAAGAAACAGGCAAGGTACTCAACAAAAGCTGTATTAAAAATAATAATAATAATAATATAAAAGCTATGGGTTTAGAAAGAAAGAAAGAAAAAAGAAAAAGCAGGTTAAAATAAAATGCTATTCTGCATCAGGAAGAAGAAAGGTAGCTAATCATATTAATAGCAATTTTGATGAGACAAACCACTGCTTCAGTCTAAAGGTAAACAACTCTTTCTTCCAGAAACTTGCCCAGAACTTGCTGCCAAAATCAAAACAAGCATTTTATGGAAGTTTGGAAAACTACTGGACCAAATATAAGAGCAAACAAAAAATTCTTACCCCCTATTGGAGCAGATTCAAACCCAAAGCCAGTTATTTGTGGCATGTTGTGTTTGAACCGAGGGCTGACCTTCAGTGCTAGGTCATTGCTTTTACTAGGTTCATGCTGAAGACCCAGATAATTTTAAATGCTGGAAAAGGTGGAATTTATTGTTACAGTTCAGAAACATTGTGACTGTACTTCAGAAGCCCCCTGAGCTTAGTTACATAGGGTTTCCCAGAAGATGGGGCAAAATTAAAAAGTTAGGACATTTTAGTAAATACTCAAATTCTTAGGCATTCTTGAGCACAGTGGACTTCTCACACCCTCCTTGTGCTGAATAACTCTACCCATGGGACTATTGGGAATGAAGTGTGCTTATTTCAGTGAAATATTGAAGAAAAAACCTGCCCATTTCCAGCCATATGAAGAATGCCCAGGTTTCAGCAGCATCTCTGGGTGCTCTGTGCCAAATTTGGATGGCTTCAGCATAGGAACAGATAGGGTAGGGTCTCTTCTGTGGAGACTCAGCACCTTCTATTCATGGAAATGGTCAGGATTAACATACTATGTTCCCATACAGATATGTACAATGCCCACTGACAGCTCTTTGATAATGTCTTAACTATACCAACCAGGAATGAAGTGCTTTCAGATAATTGGCACATCTCTTACCACATGCAGTTCCCAGCTCACCACCCTTCAGAAGCTCCCATTATCTCATGTTTCTGTTTGTGTGAACTCTGTCTAGACCTTCTCCATTAAAATCCATGACATGGGTTAGAGTGTACAGAGTATCTGGACCACACATACACCGTCCTTTATAAACTTAAAGGGGATTTGGTCAATGAACAAAAGACCTGTTCTTATGCCACAGAAATATGCTGTAATAATGTAAATACAGAATAACTTAATGAGATCAATGGAAGAAATAAAAATATCCAAATATCCAAATTGTGTGTATGATTTTTCTTTATGTATTTCCTCTCATAAGAGAAAAACAGGAATACCTGGAAGCTTGGATAGCATAGCTGCCACTAGCATCGAAAAGACAATTCTTTCTTATCAGTGAAATGGCTTTGAAAATGAGATGTTCTGACAGAATCACTATAATTACACTTAAAAATAACTTTATTTCAGCACTTTCGGTACCCTGGTGTTAGTAAGTGACCTCCAATCATATCCTAAACATTTAATTGCACTCTTTGCAATTTTTCTTCATGATTTTTTAATTATTATGTATTTATTTCTTTTTTTTTTTTTTAAACAGATCTGTCACTGTTCTCTTTCCATGAGCATTTTTTCTAGTATTTAACACATCAGCTGTGGCATATGGCATTGCTTATCAAGTCTAATATCCTATTATTAATATTACGGTCTAGCAGTGAAAACTCAATTTTGACTCATGTTTATAGTTAATACTTTACAGCTTAAAGCATATTTTCCTAGCCAGAATAATGATTTGCTGCCCAATTTTTTCATTTTTCTCATTCTGAGTAGCTCCAGTGAAACCAGTGGGATGGTTTACTTCATATTTCAAGACTCAGTATAGCACAGGAATATGATTCTTCACCAAAGAGAGAAACTTTTGAAAAATTTAAAATTTATTATGCTATCATCCTTAAGCTCACCTCCTACCAAGGGCAGTAGGAATTGTTCCAGATAAAGATTAGTAACTATTTTAATAAAAGCTAAAACTGGGCTCACTTTCATCTTAGTGGATACTGGAACAGGAGCACTTAACACAGACCCAAAAGCATCAGAGAGAAGCCTGTGGGATGTTTTTGTGATTACCAGATGCCACTGAACTAAAACGTTCACAAAGTAGGGAATTTAACAGAAGAATTAAAGCCATTTTAATTAACATAGCATACATCAGTCAGCTACTGTTGGAGAAAAATCACCTAAAACATGTATTTTTGAAACACTGACGCCACTCAGTCTTTTTTTTTTTTTTTTTTTTTTTTTTTCTCTGTGGTAATTTCTTCAGCTAGGGCCTGTGTTTGATACTCTCTTTCAGGATTTTTTGACTGCTTCTCTCCCACAGGTCTCTTAGGAAAAAGCACGACTGGATGGTGAAGAGCCCTGGGCAAGGCGTTGTCTTTGCCTGTTTGATCTGTGGAGTGGGTCTCTGTTAAACAGTTTGGGTTACAAAAAACTCAAAATTTTAATAGACGGTCATTTATATCTATGCCTTAGGTTACATGCTAGCAATGACAGGAAGAGCACTAAAATAGGGTTAATATTTAAATTCTGTTAAGATTAGTGTTTTAATGTTTTCCCTACATGTAGGGCTCTCCAGATGAAAGAAATGCCAATATAAAGTTGCTATTTTATGACAGCTTCAGCTAGCTCTGTACATTAAATCTTTAACACAAAAACTTATCTCACCTCTTACCACTAGCACAGCTTGCTGCTAGTGTTTCAGGATACATTTCCTGCAGCAGGATCAGAGCAGTTTGGTGGTCTTCTTCTCTCTACACAATGGAGAACACAAACAAGCAGTTCATGCTGATGTTAATATGGATTATCAGAGTAAATCCACTGCTCAGTATGGGGAGAACTGATTTACATACTGGTCTTTCAAAAGCTCAAAATGGAGGCTTTCTTGAAACTTTTATCCAGCAGCTTCATCTTCTCTAAGATCTAATCATAGAATGATAGAATGGCTCGGGTTGGAAGGAACCTTAAAGATCATCTAGCTCCAATGCCAACCTAAGAATTACATGATGTCCATTTCAAAACAGACTGGGTCGCAGCCTCTGCCAAATCCCAGTTATATGTATTATGACATGCTGTCCACTCAAAATCATTGCCCAAGTGCCTATTTGAGCTATTTTAGGTAGCCGCAGCACCTTGCTCATTCCCATGATGTTGTTGTACCATGGACATGGGCACAACCAGACAGGCATTTCCCCACAGGGCTGGGGAAACAACTCCTTTGCTCTGTTTATGAAGAAATGCTACAAAGCACGAGGGATCCTTGGGGAATGAAAAAGCCAGTCAAAGCGTCACATGTTATTTCACACCCCTTTCAACATGTTTTTATCTTTCTGTGAAATGGGGTAATAACAGAGCCAGTACTGAGAGATGAGAAGTCATGCTGCAGATACCAAAGAAAGAAGCTTCCTTGCTTGGAGCCAAACACTGAGACAATACCTGTCCAGGGATGTGCTAGAGGCATCTGCCTTTTGTGGAGGTCACCCTTGCTTTGGACACTGTTTAATCATCACTGTCAAAAACAACTTTTACTCTATGGGCTCCTAGAAATAATCCAAAGGGAACGAGTCATGTTATTCTTCTGTAAAACACACATTCACATATAATAGTCACACACAAAAGAAACAATAAAACTAACAACAGCAACAAATCTTTGGCTCAAAAAACATTGGAACAAGGGATGACAGTTTAAATATTTCAAAGAGAAAAAGATTCACCCTTTCTCATATTTATCCACTCTCAGTCCAACTTTGTTCATTATCCTGTGCCTCTATTTTCGGATATCCATCACCATTTACTGAGCGATAGTCCTGGTAGCCTTCAAAACCACAGCAACTGTAAAGCAAGGTAATTCACCTAAAATGTATTGGGATTATTTTTGTTGTTGTCATTGTTAGCTTTTTTTTTTTTTTAAGGGTAAACACTAAAAGACATTTTCTGTAAGTACTGAGAGTGCTTCTAAACAGATATTTTTACTTAAATACAGTCCTAATACGATTCAGCATAACAATGGGAGGTCAGGATGGTGATTTTCTTGACCAGACCTGATTTTGTGGTCCTCATAATCCAGTAGAAATGAGACGTGACACTGATTCAAAAGTAATGGTCCCTTCTGGAAGTTCTTAAGCTTCACTTAAGCTTAAATGGCAAGTAAACCTACTGCTGCTATTTTGCACAATTAATTTTACCTCACGAACATCTACAAACATGCTGTTCATAATTTATCACAAAGTTGAAATATTTCTGTAGGAACCTCTTCTTTATATTACTGACACATCACTGGTAAAAAAAATTACTTACACAGCGGAGTTCAATACCAAAATACATACAAAAATTTAAATGTCATTTAAAATTTCAGGAATGGTTATAAATATTTTAATATTACCTTTCTAATTGTTATAGAAAAATTAAATGTTAAATCATATTATATTGAACCATTCTTCCCTGGTTCAAGTCCTTTAGGATTTCATGAAGAGATGCAACTGTATGAGCAACTGAGCAACAGTGTAGGCTGGTCTCAGTAAGTTCAAAGATAAAGTCATAAGTCTCACAGCCATCTTCCCAGTGGAATGTGCATAGCCATGCTCATTTTACAGATGGGTATGCAGATGGGGGCTTTCCGGGGCTAGCTCTTGAGGGAGCTAAGGCTGTTCATCACTTTCAAGGATGCAGAAACACAGCTACAATTTACTGGTGTTACAGCAGAGCCTGGGCCAGTCTGCAGGAGTTCCTGCCACCTTCTCTAGTTACTATTCCTTTAAACCAAACTTGCATAGCAAAGAGAAAAAAACTGTTTCCTACTGAACATTGCACGCAAATCGAGCCATCTGCAAATAACTATGTAATAAAATTTTAAGATACCATCTAAACCTTATCTAAAATGAATACTTTTTTTTTTTTTCTTTCCTTCTTTCTGTCTCTCAAGCAGAATATTAAGAAAAAATAAATACCCTTTCTGGAGTCTTAGAAGTCAGTCTGCTGTAGTTGCAAGCACCTAATCTGGCACACCAACCTCCTACATTGTGCTCTTCACCTGTCATTTCACCCAACTGTGACAGACAAAACCTTGTCTTCTCACGGAGATGAAGTCCAGTGCTGAAGGACTCCAGCCTATATTGAGAAGACTATGGAGATTTTAGTGGGACTTTGTCTAAACACTCGTCATCCTCCCTTACAGCTCTCTCAGGAGGTCAGGTTTTAGGAGAAGCCTATACAGCACAACACCCACATATACCTGTACATTTGAGCTATCTTTAACATGTACACACAAGTCCCTGAGATTTTTTAATAGTAAAATAAACAAGAAAGGTGGGGAAAAAGCAGAAAAACTCTCTCAGATCATTAGTGTAAACCTGGTTCTTGGCACATTATCTAAAATTAGTAGCTTTTAAGAAAGGGCTTTTAATTGCTTAATGTAAGTAATGTGGACAATGGCATACGTGTTTTATTTTAGGGTCTATCTAGCCCACTCAGAAAATGTAATGGACCTAATTTTCATTTAGTATAGGTCTGTGCAGTTCCTAAAACATCTAAATGGCTATTAATTTAATCAGGTAATTTAACTATAGCTCTAGAAAAGGCCACCAGCTAGTTGTCACGCAATGATTATGGGGATGACATTTCTATCCCATGATGCCAGAGGCAGACTTTGATACATCATTTTCTTTTTGAAGGTTAAACTCAGATAACCTGCCTTTGGCATTTAATTAGCTACATATTAAACACTCTTTTAATAATAAAATGATTAAAAATTTTATTGCTTCTCAAATGAGGCCCTTTTAGATAGATTTAATGACTTGGTTAGAGCACTGTAGTTTGTGAACCAAACCTTAGTTAGACCAGTATATAGTATAATGATATGCTTTACAGCTTGCAAAATCTGTATTTTATTCAAATGACTGCCATAATCATTTTGGGTAAAACTTATAATGCATTCTTCTGTATTTTTAAGTCTAACTGTTAAATGTCATTGAAAAGTAACTTAGAACCAACTGATTTCAGGATTTCAAAAAATGATCAAATTCAGGTATAGCTACATCAAGTTGCAGTAGGATTAATGTACTGAATGTTATACAGGAATTGTTTATGCTTTAAAAAATATCATTTTTCACAGTTCAATATCTGTGAAAAAAACCTCTCATGTTCACCTAGCAATGATAATAAAGTGTGAAGAGGCTGACAGTCTCCATTCTTTATTTGGTATTAAAATGTTAGCATTTTAATGAAAACTGACACACACACAAAAATATATTATTTTTCCCACTCCTGCATGGTAATAACAGTGTCATGACTGCAAAATAGCTGTAAAGATAATAATTCCATGGGCTATGCCCACAGAGCAAGTAGTACTATAAGGCAAAGCAAGAACATGGCATTTAAAAATATATATGTATAATATATATATATTGTGGGTAATGGCTACAAAATAGAGCACAGGAAGTTCTGCACCAACATGCGAAAAAACTTCTTCACAGTGAGAGTGACGGAGCACTTGAACAGGCTGCCCAGGGAGGTTGTGGAGTCTCCTTCTCTGGAGATATTCAAGGCCCGTCTGGATGCCTACCTGAGCAGCCTGCTCTAAGGAACCTGATTTGGCAGGGAGGTTGGACTTGATGATCTCTCAAGGTCTCTTCCAACCCCTATAATTCTGTGATATATTTTATGTCTGTATGCATTTGATTTCTCTGTATGCTTAAACCAAACAAGTACCTGCATATTATCTGAAGATTAATGTAATTACTAAAAGCTCAACTTTTTGCAGCCATGAGTTTGACAGACCAAAATCCCATCACCTTCATAGCCAGAATTAGGTCATCGCCTTATAAGCAGTTACTGGCAGAGAAGCATAATGTAGGAATCAACCTACCTTCTGGTTACCTTCAAAATGGTCTCTTAAGGAAGAAGTACAATTGTCGGACAGCTGGATAAAAAGGGAAGATCATCTCCTAGTCTGTCAGCCTAGCACCTTATATGAACACCTTCCAAATGAAAGGACAAAATACAAGCAAACTTAAAGGAAAACTGAAGTCTAATATATTTTAAATTATACTATTTTTTTTTTCTGAAGTCTTTGAAGGATTCCTAATTGACATAAACCCCGCTAGAAAGAAAAGTCTTTCTTCAACATCTGTGCAAATTCAGTCATGACGAATTAAGAAGACAGAGCTTTCTACAGCAGTCCTTTTACAGGAAGGTAGGACAGATTATTTTCTTTGCCAAGATCTGTTTGATAAAAGGAAAGGGGAGACCATCAGGACTGTGGTTATGCCCTTTTAATTTTGAAACTCCCTTAGTCCTTATCCAGACATAAATTAAGACAATCTAGAAGTTGTTCTGCTTATAGTCTCAACTTAGCATGCCACAGGGAGTAGAGATCTACTTCTCCCTCTTCTCATGTCTCCTGTGGCAGAGTAGGCACACAGCAGTAAAACGTGTACCAGTGTCCTTCTCACCATTGACATCCAGACAATTTTACACATCATGTTTGATAAGAGCAACCACATACTTAAAGTCATGGCAAGTGTTTGTGTCAGGGCTGTGAGTGTGCCAACAGGCTAAAATTGCCCTGAACAGCCTCTCATGCAGAGAACACCTGCCTTTGTGGCTTGCTGCTATGTTGATTTAACTTGTCTGGGGACCTACTTTTTAAGTATAGGCTTGTCTGGACTGTTGGTTGACACTGGCTGTTACTGCTTCTTATTCAGAGCCCTGCTCAGGCTTCCCTCATTTTTACCCCAACTCCTGGTACATCTCCACCTGAGAAGCAGTCTGCTCCTGCTGCTCCCTGACAGGTGAACATATTTATTTAATTATTTATTAACTCTGGGTACATCTGCACAACATAACATATGGAAATAACTGAGCTAGACTGGAAAAAAATGAGTCAGGCAATGGACCCAGCATGGTTGTATTGGAATGATGGTTTTGGGTGTTAATGTATCCCTGCAAGAAGTCTGAGCAGTCTGGTTCCTGCTAACTGTTGAGAATTACTTTATGTGGCTTGCTGCAATATTATGCTAGCGTATGGACATTCCTAACCTGTTCTTTCTCAACTTTTTTAGGCCACACCTCATTTCAATTAATTAAGACTCCTTCATGGCTCATTATACCAAATAGCTAAATAGGAAAGTGGTGCTTTGCATCTCATTTGATGCTTGCAGCACCTAACCTGTGAGATGAGATAAAACTTCGGAAGTGCAGCCCTGACAGTCCAAAGGTAGTACCATATAGCATAATTACATTTTGTAGCCTAGATGAAAACCTTACCAGAGAGAACCACCACAGGAAGCTTTCTAGAAGAAACTGTAGAAGATACAGCAAGAGAAAAAGACAAGGTTTGGGACAGTTTTCTTATCAAGGCAAATGAGAGCATGTGAAATACCACTAGTATGCCTCTGTTTTACAAAAATTCTGTTAATTCACATGGAAACCAAAACATGTACCAAGAATTGAAGGTTTTGGAGGCTAGTTTTCACAGACAGTGGACAGGTTGCATGAAGAGATGAATTATACCATGGGCAATGACACTCAAATTATTGCCTTCATAATACCTTTCTATGAGGGATGGGGGAAAAATAATCTTTCAAAATTTGTTTTTAAGCATGTACAGAGCTCAAAGAGAAAGACAGTTGGAGAGAAGACAGGTCAGGGATTTTCCTAAGCAGTGGACAAGCATGTCAGAACAAAAGATATCAGTCTTTTTAGACTTTTTTTAGTAGCAATCATTTTAGGTATGTCTTCCAACCTTGCTAGCCTTTCCATGGTGTTTTGTTATCTTCTGTTCTTTCTGGAAAGATGAATTTTCCTTTTTAAACCATCTAATCTTGCAAGCTACTCCTCTGCTTTAAAGTAACAATAAAACAAGCAGCAAATCTGTCTTGAAATGCAAATGCTCTCTTCCAGCCTTGTGTGTGCCTGCTCTGGGAGCATGCCCACCCTCTGCAAAAATTCCCAGACATACTAGCTTTCATATTCTCATTTTTCTTTGTGAATAATGACTATCCCTTTTCTTATGTTACACTCCTGTGCCCAGCTATTCAGTTTCTGCTTTTTCACTGGGGAAAATGCTGTGATCTTAATATCTCCGAATGATATTGCAGTATATTATTTTATTATGCATCTATGGTGCAGGTGAACTGCTGAATGAAGAGGGTTCAGGCAACACCTTCTCTCCTTTTACTCCTGTTTTAGAGTAACAGAGAGTTTGTTGTTAATTTCACTCCTTGAATTCTATGAAAGGGATTCCTAGTGTGATGGATCCCATGGCCAAGGACAAAATCAAATACAAACTGTTAGTCCTTTTGTTCCTCTTACAGTGCCCACGTACACACAGGTCTGAATACACCTGTAATGTGAATACAGGTCTGAAGAGGTACTCCGGCAATGCCACCAAGCAGATAGTTGAGTAAAAGCCTGACTACTGAAAAGACAATCTGAAAATTCCTACTGCTTTCAGTGATACTCATGTTTCCCCTAACTCTCTCACAGATATCTGTTATAGTTAAGTCCAGATGGACTAAAGGTACTGGATTAAGGGAGTTGTGTCAGTGACTGAGCCAAAGTAGTTACCTGTTGCAATGAAACAGAGCATTCCCTTTTCTCCCACGCATGTGATCTTACACTCACTGATACCTCACTGACTCAGTACATCACACCAATAAAGAACTAATTTGGCAAGAAGAAAGCTTTCTGGTTACATAGTGAGCTGCGCTTGCTCACCAAGGGATCAGACAGGCACCAGAGCTTGTCTGATCTGTATATAAAAAGCTTTGGATATAATTTTATGAGAACAGGCAAACTACTGGCAAAAGAAAGGATACTGATAACACTGTGTTACCAATGATGATAAGTATAATTTTAAAATAAAAAATGGAAGATGAGATGTTCACATAGAAAATTTTGATGAAAATTTTGTTGGGGCAAAAGGAATATTTCCTTTGACTTCAGTGGACTTTCAGTTAGGAGTTAAGTGATTAAATACAACAGGTAGTTTTGTGCTCATGTGACTGGAAACAGAAAAGAGTGTGACTAGACTAGAACTTTAGGAATTGAACTTTAAGCTTTCAACTGGGATTTTGTATATGATTTCTTTTTTTTAACTAGGCTGCTCAAAATATTCCAAGAACATACTTAAATCTAAGTAGAAGTAGAAGATGAAGAAGATTTTTGTATCACAAACATGCACATGATTTGATTAAGAAATATATAAAATACATTTATTAGTAGTATTTACATTAACAGTAAATACTGCTTTGTTAAAAGTTTAAAGTCATTCTATTACTTCAGCATTACCTTTTATGACCTGAAAGGTATGGAGAGAAGTCAATATAAGACTAATGTAGAAACAGACATTCAGTTCTACTCTTCAGTATTCTTTAGCTCTGAAACTAATAATGAGTTTTAGTGGCCCAGGATTCCTGGGCTGTTCTACGTTTCATGGGTCCAGAAGGGACTCATCCCAGGGTGCTCAGAGAGCTGGCTGTCATCATTGTGGGACCTCTCTCCATTATTTTTCAATGGTCTTGGGAATCTGGAGAGGTACCAGTTGACTGGAAGCTGGCAAATGTACCAATTTTCAAGACAGGCAAGAAAGAAGACCCTGGCAACTACAGGCCTATCAGTCTCACATCAGTGCCTGGTAAAATTACGGAGAATATTATCCTTGAAGTTACTGAAGTGCACCTGGGGGACAATGCACTCATTGATCCCAGCCAACATGGCTTCACTAGGGGTACGTCCTGTTTAACAAATCTGATTTCCTTTTATGCTAAGCTCACCCATCTAGTCAATCAAGGGAAACCAGCTGATGCGATTTTTTTGGATTTCAGTAAAGCTTTTGACACATTTTCCCATAGGATCCTACTGGACAAAATGTCCAACATACAGCTGGACAAAAGCATCATACATTCCAAGTGCAGAAGAGGAACACTGGTTTGGAGTCCTACATAATTAGAACATGTAATATTTCTGGTGGAATTAAAATAAAAACAAGAATGTATCATATTATTCATCTTTTTCCTTTCATGAACATGAACTGAATATCGTAGTAGTACATATACAACAATTATTTTCCCAAAGCAACCTGAATAAAAGAACATCCAATTTACATGAACCATAACAGAACTTCAGGGTTTGGTCGCCATAGGAACTTCTATGAGTGGGAAAAGGACTCAAGACCTGACAACTTGGAACTACTCCATACAACCCTAAATCTCTTTTTTCTCTATAGATTGGCTGAAGAGTTCCTACTGAAAATATTCAAGTACTTATATACTTCTTAGCCATGATCTACAAGGATCCACATTTAACTTTATATCACTTTTCCTACTATTACATGTATATATTAATTCAGAATTACATATATAATTTGTTTCTGAACCCAAAGAAGTAATCATGATCTCACTCAATGTAGTAATTTACTCTCCTTCAGTGTATACCTTGGTCTGTGCCAGGAAGGTGTAATCCTTTTGTTTTATTCCTGATTTAGCATTCAGAAATTGCAGAAATTCAGCTCTGTGAGAGCCCTCTGTCATTACTTATATTCTCAGAGAAGCTTACAAAATCTTAGACTGGGTGAGGTTGGTAGGGACCTCTGGAGGTCATCTGGTCCAACCCCTGCTCAGCTTAAGCAGGGACACGTAGTGCAGGTTGCCCAGGACCATGTCCAGGAAGCTTTTGATGTCCACAGAGACTCCACAGTCCCTCTGGGCAACTTGTGCCAGTCTTCAGCCTCGTTAAAGAAATGCTCACTTGTAAGGCAGCAATGATTTTTAGTTTTACAAGACTGAGGAAAATGTGTTTTGGTCTAACAATTGTTACTTGCAAAGCACAAGAACTTCTTTCCTCAGGAGAAACATGAAATATTATTCCATGAACAAACACACACACACAAAGAAAAACCGTTGTTTCTATGCATGTTTGCTGTGTTGCTCTCTCCCCTCAAGGACAGAATCTTGGGGGTTTCATGCAATTTGTATGAAAATGTAATGCTTTCCAGCTCTTTCATTTATGTTATGCAAAGTCAGTATTCTCCTTTCCAGAATTTAAAGCATACCCAGTGAAACTTGACAGGGAAGGGAGAGTAGGTGGAAGAAGGTCTTAGAGGTCCGAGAAAGCGAATATAATTTACAATGACTAAAACCATAAAATTTCATTAAATATGTAAAACCAGCAGAGCTACCAGGAGAGAAAACTAGGTAGGGCTGGTCCCTAGCACTGAGGACATGCTCAGCAGAGACCCTTTGGTGACCTTCAGTGGGAACAGGTCTGTGCATAGTTGAGCTTTCCCACCCAATGGCAGAAGTCTTGAAGGACATTCTCCAGTGAGGTAAACTGCTGGGACAATGCTCCATTTCCCCTCCCATTTTGTCAACAACAAGCAAGTATATGCGTAAATGCCACACTTCACCCACCATGTCATAACTTTATTCAGGACTGAATGCTGGTGTGAATGAAAAATCATTATCCTCTTGCATGAGAGTTAAAGACCATTCCTTTTCTGCATTGGGAAGTATCCATGATCTTTTTCAGTTTCTCTTATGAATATGATAAACTAGCGTTTTCAGTGTACAGGGTGTAGGAAATTTAGCTGGTGGCTCTGAACCTTTACCCACTGTTATGGTCAGAGAAGCTCCTAACTGGGCAAATTTTACCCTTGTCTGTCATTCTAGTCAGAAATCCTTTTCTGAGTCCTCCCAGATCAATTCACAAAAACATTTTAAAAATACTTTTAAGGAAGTGTGCCATTTCAATAAACAGATTTTTCAAACAAACACCAGTTTTGAGCTTTCCCAAGCATAACATGCTCAGGCTGATGGGGCCCATTTCTATGATCTCAATAGGAGCAGAATGGACTTAAAGACCCCAGGCACCCACAAAGACATGTAGACAAACAGACCCTATACTTCATGAATTATATCATATGTGTATTGGTCAGGTAACACAGAACTGATTCCAAAGATTGTAAAACATCTAGTGTCCTTTAAAAGGAGCACTAAATGCATATGATTTACTAAAGTACTAATTGAAACAATCCTTGTACTTTGAATTCCTTACTCAAGGAGTTAAATTCCTTTTGTGTGAAATAACAGTTCTATCTTATCCATGGCATTCAGCCTCACAGCTTTGTTATGGATCTAAAAAAAAAATGCTCAGTAGAAATGCACTTGGCTCTTTTCAATTCCCTCCAAAAAACAAGATGCAGATAAAGGGCTGTCACAAGTCCTGCTGCAAGTATAAAAAAAACTCAGGGGCTTTTCCTTTATATGCTTCATATCTAATCAATTTAAAATGTGACAGTATTCCTAGAAATCCTTCTTTCTCAGCATATAAAGGCCTGGTATTCAAGCATTTTTGAGTGATAATTCAGTAGGATTGAATTACACTCATGTGACAGCTCAACCTCACTAATGAGGTACATTTCAGTAAACTGTTGACAGAACTGTCTGGAAGGCTTCTTTAATTTACCAACATGTAACAACATGGGAAAAGCATTAGTCAACTAGATGAAGATGAATAAGCATTGGGGTCTGGGGGCATTTTACATTAACACATGACAACCTAAAAGTGTTTTTGTCACTTGCTCTATTTAGCCCAAGGCAGTCACTGAATAACTGGTACCTGTTAGTGTGATTGACTTTCCAAAGCAACAGAAGGGATTATATTTAAGAATGTCTGTATGGAAAACACGCTAGAAAGACTTTTTATATCACTTCAAACAGACTGCCAGAATGCTACTTTTTGGTGGTGGTGGTAGGTTTTTTTTTTTATCTTTTTTCCATTTTAGAAGTTTTTTTGTTTTGTTTTGTTTTTTAACTTTTTTAAAACTTCATTCCATATAGGTGTGAATTAGCAGTAGCATATGAATCTTTTACTGAGCAGAAAGTGTTGAAGGTAGAGAGAAGGATGCAGAGACAGACTCCATAGCTTCCAGTAGCACTTACAGAAAAACTCTTTATGCATATCTCTTTCTCTAAATATAGTATCATTAGCATTTTAAATAGAAGCTGAGGGATATTTAAGGACCTGATGGTATCATTAAACAGGAAACTACAATACATAACAAACTGAAGACAAAGCAATGCCAGTAACTTTAAACGTGCAGCTTCCTGTAGGTGCAAATTAACACAGGCAATGTTAAATGCATGATGAAAAGTCTCTTGCCAGATGCATTCAACTGATATATCTACTGCATTTTTAAAACCAGAGAACTTCAGTATTTGCAAATAGCTTAAGACTTAAGACTTAAGACTTGGGTCCCTTCCAACTCGGAATATTCTATGATTCTATGATTCTAAAAGAATGTAACATGACTTATGGGAAGTGGTCCACTGAAAGAAAAGTATTTCTTTATTGTTATCAGGTTGCACACTTAATGGAGGGAAAGAAAGTATTTATTCTATTCTCAGTATCACCTGGTGTAATGGTTACAGTTCTCCATGAGTTAGCTTCCCTAAGAGGGACTGTCTCCTCCAGAAGTATTAAAATGTTACCAGATGAAGGGGAGAAAAAAAGACAATTGAAGCAGAACACGAGTTTTCCAATGCAGGGGAAATATGATGGTACATTAAATAAGACTGTGGATGAGGATTGAGGGGATGAAGGAGATTTTGTTGTTTTAAAAAGGAGAAAAACTGAAAGACTAAATTTACTTGGATGGAGATCAGACCTCAAAAAATCATAGCCATCTGAATACATTGAATTTGAACAATGGGAAGGGAAGAGAAATAAAATAAATGTAAATTTATCTTGCCATGAATAAAGCTGATGAGGTTAAGAGATAAATATATGCAGAGTCCTTTAAAAGATTAATCTTTTCCAGTTTGATTTGATCATCTCTCTGATGATCATCTCTGATGATCAACTCTGATCATCTTTGTGGCCCTTATGAACAACTTCCTAAAACAGTAAAGTAACTGAAGGTCTGGTGCTAGCTGATATTTTCTTCAAACCCCTCCATCCTCCTTCATCAGCCCTCTCTTCTCACTTCTTTCTGCCACACTTCTCTGTACAGATCTAATGTTGGTATATTGTATGGGCTGTTCACTCTTTTATAGGAAGTAATGGAAAGCCAAAACCTTTGAGTGTGTTCACAAAACTGTTTTGAAAATGTATAGAGAAATGTCTCAAATGACAAATATATGGAAGGAAGAACAGGGGAGTGGAGAGGTGACTGTCATCTAAAGAAGAGCTCATCTAAAATTGTTTCTGAAGACCTTTGCACCTTCTAATCCCAGTGATGTCTGATTGAAATCACTGATGCACTGATGCCAAAAAAAGTGGAGCAGAAAAATAGATGCATGGTATTCTGATAATTTATCTTTCTTAACAGTTTGAATCTCTTGGGCTAAAAAGGGCTGATGCATGACTGTCTCTCTTATTTTTCATTTCTTTTTCTTTTTTTCTTTTTTTTTTCTTCACTCAGATGCAAGTGTATTTATTATGCCTCAGACAGACACCTCTTTGATCACAAAATCTAAATTTTTCCATTGAATTTTACTATTTACTGGAAGGAGGAATTGTTATGTAGCTTTCATTACTGCCATGCCAGAGTAGCTCACAATCCTGGTGCATTTACCCTCACAGAATTCTTTGAAGGAGGGATAACACTCTTATCTATATTTTGTATACAGCAGGACTTGAGCTCGGAAGCTGGAGCACTCAAACTCAATGACTTACCTGATACTACAGAAACACCTGCTCCAAAAGCAGACCTCAAACTCTGGTCACCCAAGTTTGTCTACACAGAAAAATCAGCAATTGAAAGAGCTCTCTTTTCAGACAAACCAGCTTCTGAAACACATACTTCCCTTCTTAATTGTTTTTAGGTCTACCACATGTCCACAGCTGCCAGATGACACCTGAATAATCCTCAGTCTGATATGATCAGGGATATTAATAAGTCTATTGATGGCTTTAACCAAGTTCCTTCCTATTCAGCTATTTTATTGTTAATAGTTTCTAACTATGGCGTAATCCATAAGTAAGACTGAAAAGGTCAGCATGCATCAGATAGCCAGAAAAAGCTAGAAGAGCTGTAGCATCCAAAATATCAACTGAAGTGATTTGTCTAGCCTGTGGAAAACATGGGTGTTTGGTTAAGTTTTTTAAAACAGTAAAATTCCCTATACAGTCATAAGCTTCTCAGTATGCCTGATCTATACTTTGAATTAAGAAGCATTTGAAAATTCAAGACTAATATCAAGGGCAGGACTGTATCCTTAGAAATAATTTCTGCTAGATTCCAGGGGAAACTGGCAGAAATACTGAAAGACAGTTCCTGCCCATGAATACTTGGCCATTCATGGAAACCAAAACTCCATTTGTAAGGAGAGGTTCTCTTCCAGAGAGTTCACAGGTTTTCTTCTTTTTCACTTCCACCAAAAGTTCTTCGAACAAGTAGGATTTAAGTAACAGATCTGATCTTATGTCTAATGGAAAGCAGCTTTTTTCACATTCATCCCATGCACTGCCAGAAAAGCATAAAAAGGAGGGAAAGTAATATACTGACCTCACACTCATCTGTTACAGGCATTACAGCCAACTATCAGAAGTGGAAGTCAGCTCCATCCTCTCTTCTGTTTTGGTCCAGATCCTTGGACTCAAGTCCCCATTCCTATCTTTGCTGACTGAGTGTAACCTCTCAGGCAGAAGTGGTGAGCCTAGAAGGAGCAAAGCACTTGCACACAAAGCAACTGCCTGCCAGGGTGGCTCCTGACAGCAGCTGGGGGCCTGAGGACCCACGTGGCCATGACCATAGGGAACATCCATGTGAAGGCACCTCGCATCTAGCACAAGCATCTGAACAAAAGCAACCGGGTGGTTTCTTGGAACACTTCTTGGGAAATAGCTCAAGTCTGAACACGTCCTTATTTGTGTCTGTGCAGCATTTAACATGGGATGGACAAGCACCATCCCAGAAAAAAATATGATTGTCCTAACAAGCATCTTCCTCCAAAGAATCCATGTTACTTGTCTGCAATATATGGCCTTCATTTGCCCTGAGGGGATAGTCGGGTAGGCAGAGGAAGGATATCATGCTCCATCTTTCATCTCAGAAAAGCGTACCCTAAGCTGCTATTACTCTGCTCTTCAAGCTTGGAAAGATGACAATTCCAGGTCTGCTGCCCTTATCTACTATAAGATCTACCAGCCAAAAGATGACATACATGCCTTGTTATGACAAATTGCTTAATTACAAGTTTGGCAATGTGTAATATTTTGTATTTGCTATTACCATCAAAGCAGAAGAAAACGAAAAATACATCCATTACCATGAGAAAAAAGTCTACTGTTACCATAAATTTCTGATAAAGAAATGAAGTAGGTTCAAGTTTAATCACACCAGCAGTAAATCAAATATCAAATTTAAAACAACGAATTACAAAGAGCCTCTTCACAGTCACTTAGCATTGATAAATTAGTAATGTAGTATTAAATTATTCATATCTTTTTTTTTTTTTTTCCTTAGGACTATAATGATATACTGTACACAGGACTGATAATTTACTTAGGCTGAGTCCATTCATTTAATTATGCTGCTAAACTTGGTAGGCCAATTGGTCATCATGAGAGTTTCCAGGCAAGCTAATCACAAATATATAGAACATGTCCCTTATTGTCCCCAGCGGCTAAGTGCTAAAATGCTATTTAGTGCTCAGAAGGTTAATGTCCTGCTTATGTAAATTGTCCAATTTAACATTCAGCAGCAGTATCATAAATTCTGGCTCCAGGATTTCATTAAACGTATGTTCAAACTAGTTGACCTTAAAGGTTAACAAGCACAAGTTAAACAGGACAATTATTTAACTCACTTCTTATCAAGAGACTGAAGTGTTCTAGCCATTTAATAGTTATGCATGCTTCACAATTAGAATTCTTAAAAGGTCTCTGATAAAGCGGCAGGTCATGAATTTTCATAAGGATATCAGATAATAACTATTTGTCTGCACTTGTTTTTCTTTCTTATAAACTTAAACTTTGATCTTAACATTCAATTAGAAATGATTCCACAGAGGAAGACTAGGTGACTCAAGGAGCTTGTCTTCACATTAATTTGAATCTAAATTAAGCTTTAAAAACATTGCATCCATATTGTCTCCTACAGAAATTAATTCAGAAGTTAGCGACCTATTCCTCATGAAAAAACAAAAAAAAAAAAACAAAAAAAAAAAAAAACACTTCAGCCTTTCACCATTAGTCGACTGAAAAACACTGAATGCCAAATGATAACATCAGGCTAACCATTGCATTTTTATGTAAATCATAGAAAAAATGTCTCTGTACACATCATAAAATAATTTCTATTATATACCATCAACTTGCTTCTTAACATGCTAACAAAAGATGAAGACAGATTAACTGAGAATTTAATTTTATTTTTATTTTTTTTAATGCTCCCTCATTTCTCAGATGGCTTTTGCTATGGCTTTTGTGAAATATAAACAACAGCTCTGGGAAGTGGCCACCAGAGCCACCACTACCTATGGTAGCTGTGATGCATTGGGAACAGCCACCATGCTGACATTTCAGATCCCAATCTCACAACTTCTAAATGCAATAGGATCAAGTCATAGCTTCAGGGATATATTAAAACATACACCAGAAATCTCAGGAGCTGACAGTAACTGTATTCTAAGGAAGTCATATGAAACTCTTGCTTTTCTCCTTTTTCAAGTTAAGATGTATGTTCAGGTGATTTTATCAAATAAAATAGCAGCTATATGTAGTTTTGTATTTTGATATCATGCAATTCCCAAGTGTTTTAGAGAAAGTAATAAATAAATAAATAAATAAATAAATAATATATATTAAAAAAAAAAAAACAGTGACAAGTCATCATGTTATTATTCAAGAGAAAAGTTCTTTTCCTTTTAAAATATGATTTTGCTCTACTTTACTCCCAAGAGTGGCTTTTGCAAAATATGACCTAAGGATATTTTGGAGAAAAGTCTTAATTTTTTAGTAATAACTTAAACCAATGCTGGTTAGTCAGAGTAAATCCATGAAGACAGGAAGATGATAGCAATTATTTCAGTATTTTATTTCAAAATTTTTCTGTCCTGGAAGGGATCAGAGTACTACATATCTTGGCAGTCAGGAAAATACTAAGTATAAGTTATATCACATAAGACTTAAGGGGAAGTGACAAAGACTCAGTAAAGACCTGCTACTTGTAGTACATTTAAACAGCAAAAGGAAGTATCATACATTGGAGTTTTGTGCAATTAGCAGATTACTTTGGTCCGGTTCATCAAAGTTTTGTTTGCAAAAAGTATTTTATTTTAATGATGAAAAAGAAATAGATGATGACTGCTCTTAAAGGTTATTGAAAATCTTGAAGAAGTAATATAATTTTCTATTATATTGAATGTGACAGCATTTTATGACCTCGTGTTGTTCTTTTTGCAAACTTCTTTTGAATTCTTGCTTCAAATTCTTCCAGAAAGAGCACATAAATAAAGCTGAATGGCTAATGGACTAAAAACACTTATGATCTAGTTTTCATAACGAAGATTATTAATGGCTTCCTTAGCAAATGCACTGACATATAGTGCAATATTAATTTCTAAAGAAAGATTTAGAGCTCTATTTGTAATAAAAGGCTAACAGATGCAAATAAATGAAAGATTCCATTACATAGCTACATGCAATGGATTTCTATTAAGGATAAACAGAAAATTTTTCTTCTAAAGGCAAAAAGAGCTTCCACTGAGTTTCATTAGGAACTCACATATATATGAGCTCCACATTCATCTTCTCAGAATGATGTGGATAAGTTTTTTGTTTGTTTGTTTGTTTTTATCGTTTCTTCATTTCATTGTTTTTATTGCTATCAGTGGTGTTACAAACCTTGTATCAGTTTTTAAGTAGTAATGCACACACACCTTTCTTTGACTCTTCCTGGAATTGTAAATCTTCATACCTGAGGAATCAGGTTGAGAGATTAAAGATTATCTAGAATATCTATTATCTAAAGATTATCTATTATCTAAAGATTATCTATTATATAAAGATTATCTATTATATAAAGATTATCTATTATATAAAGATTATCTAGAATATCTATTATCTTGGTTTCAGAGAATCATAAAATCATAGAATATCCCGAGTTGAAAGGGACCCACAAGGATCACTGACTCCAACTCCTGGCATCACACAGGTCTACCCAAAAGTTCAGACCGTACCTCTAAGAACACAGTCCAAACGCTTCTTAAGCTCCCACAGGCTTGGTGCAGTGACTACTTCCCTGGGGAGCCTGTTCCAGTGTGTGACCGCCATCTCAGTGAAGAACCTCTTCCTGATGTCTAGCCTAAACCTCCCCTGCCTCAGCTTGACACCATTCCCATGTGTCCTATCACTGGTGACTAAAGAGAATAGATCGGCGCCTGCTCCTCTACTCCCCCTCGTGAGGAAGCTGTAGACTGCGATGAGGTCCCCCCTCAGCCTCCTCTTTTCCAGGCTGAACAGGCCAAGTGCCCTCAGCCGCTCCTCAGACGGCTTCCCGTCTAGGCCCTTCACCAGCTTTGTAGCCCAGTATCTTACTGATTTGAAGAAAGAGGCTTTAATCTATCCTGGTCTGTTTACTAACGAAGGAGCACGAAAGAGATGCATGTCCTTGTCTCTGAAGAGGAGCTGAAGGAACAGCTAGTGCAAGAAATCACGGGACCTCTCAATTATTTTTTAATGATCTGGGGAATCTGGAGAGGTCCCGGTTGACTGGAAGCTGGCAAATGTTGTGCCAGTTTTCAAGAAGGGTAAGAAAGAAGACCCTAGCAAGTACAGGCCTGTTAGTCTCATGTAAGTGCCTGGTAAAATTATGGAGAAGATGATTCTTGAAGTTATTGAAGTGCACCTGGGGGACAGTGCACTCATTGGTCCCAGCCAACATGGGTTCATGAGGGGTAGGTCCTGCCTAACAAATTTGATTTCATTTTATAAGATCACCCGTCTAGTTGACCAAGGGAAACCAACTGATGTGATCTGTTTGGGCTTCAGCAAGGCTTTTGACACGGTTTCCTACAGGATCTTACTGGACAAAATGTCCAGCACACAACTTCACAAAAACATCATACGATGGGTGAGCAATTGGCTGACAGCGGAGCTCGAAGGGTTGTGGTAACTGAGGCCACATCAGGCTGGTGGATGGTCACTGCTTGGGTCCCTCAAGGCTCCATTTTAGGGCTGGTCCTCTTCAATGTTTTTATAAACTATTTGGATGTAGGACTAGAAGGTGTTTTGAGCAAATTTGCTGATGACACCAAACTTGGAGGAGTTGTGGACTCGGATGAGGGTGGAAAGGCCTTTCAGAGAGAGATCTGGACAGGTTGGAGAGCTGGGCGATCACCAACCGCATGAAGTTTAACAAAAGCAAGTGCCGGGTCCTGCACCTGGGACGGGGCAACCCTGGCTATATGTACAGACTGGGCGACGAAACGCTGGAGAGCAGCCACGCAGAGAGGGATCTGGGGGTCGTGGTTGATAGCAAGTTGAATATGAGCCAGCAGTGTGCCCTGGCAGCCAGGAGGGCCAACCGTATCCTGGGGTGCATCAAGCGCGGCATTGCTAGTCGGTCGAGGGAAGTGATTGTCCTGCTCTACTGTGCTCTGGTGCGGCCTCACCTCGAGTACTGTGTGCAGTTCTGGGCACCACAGTACAAAACGGACATTAAATTGTTGGAGAGTGTCCAGAGGAGGGCAACAATGATGGTGAAGGGCCTACAGGAGAAGACGTATGAGGAGTAGCTGAGGTCTCTGGGCCTGTTCAGCCTGGAGAAGAAGAGGCTGAGGGGGGACCTCATTGCAGTCTACAACTTCCTTGTGAGGGGGAGTGGAGAGGCAGGTGACCTATTCTCCATAAACACCAGTGAGAGGATGCACGGGAACCATGTTAAGCTGAGGCAGGGGAAGTTTAGATTGGACATCAGGAAGAGGTTCTTCACCGAGAGGGTGGTTGTGAACTGGAACAGGCTCCCCAAGTACTCACTTCACCGAGCCTCTCTGAATTTAAGAAAAGACTGGACTGTGCACGTAGTCACATGGTCTAGACTTTTGGGTAGACCTGCGTGGTGCCAGGAGTTGGACTTGATGATTCTTATGGGTCCCTTCAAACTTGGGATATTCTGTGATTCTGTGATTCTAAAGAACACAAAAATCAATTGCACCAGACTAATATGTGCTTGTACCTGAGCTTGGAGACTGCAACCCTCTTCAAACTTCCAGATCTAGAGGAACACTTTGGCTGCAGCCTAAAAGCCACATGTACATAAGCTCCCCAAAGCCAGCCAATCTGCTTCCCATGACCTGCCAGGAAAGAGCAATGTAGGCATGTAACCAAATTAAAGCCCAAACCTTCAGCCCAGTCCTTGACCTGATCCCTGGTGGTCTAGTGATTCTGACTAGCGAGTGAGGATCTTCATCCTTGCATTTATACAGGATAGTTTATACACAGCCGAAGTAAATAGTGTAGTCAGAGGTTTTGGAGCTAGATTTTGAAAAGTCCTACATAAAAAAGAGATCTCAGAAAAGCAAATTTAAATAGCATTAATGTCAAGGAAAGTAATTCTGATTGCTACATTCTTTACCTGTCAAGACCAGACAGATGAAAATCTATGATAGCAATTTTGCCTGGGAGGTCCTTTTCTTTTTTTTTTTTTTCTTTCTTTGTTTTTATTGATTTTTTAACAGGCTCTGTACTAATTTTCCTCACAGAATGACTGACAGAAATATGACCCTTGTGCACCTGTTGTAGTTAATTCATGAGGTTGACTCTAACCACTAAGCCCCTGGTCAGGTTATTTCTACTGGTAAGAAGGAGCAATTGACCTTAAAACACTGAAGCCAGATAGATAAGCCTACTCCACAAGGTCTCCTGGTTTCCACCCTTTTTAAGTGAAATCTGCCAGGTGTGGATCATTTGACCTTTGCTATATAGGAAGCCTGAGGCCTTGTGGGGAATTGCCTCCCTGGAGGAGTTGGAGGCTTGACTTTTCTAGGGTTTTTTTCTTGTGGTGAAAAGGGGCTCAGTGTTCCCTAGGAGGCTGCTTTTTCTTCCTGTTTTCTTCATGCTTTCTACCATCTCTGTGAAATAGTTTTAGAGACCCTATGAGCTAGTGACATTGGTGGTGCCTTCTCAGTACAGCAAAAAAACCCTGGTGCTACCACTTGACTGCAAAGCACTTTGCAAGTGATGCAGGTTCAGAAGCCAGCAGGTGAGTGTTCCTGGGTTCTATGGTGGTTTAATGTAGAGGAGTTTGAGTACTTCCTTCACCTCGTCTGTTTCCAGTGAAATTATTTACATGGATTCTAAGCTCCCTTCCCGGCCCTAAAAAAAAAAAAAGCCAACCAACAACCTCAGAAGCTCAAGTGCATCCAGGTAAGCCTGACTTTAAAGAGTGCTCTTCAGTATTTGTTAAGATTGAACAGCAGACTGTGTGAAAAAGGTGCCCTCATGTGAATTCAAATTTTGCCCTGTGGTAAATAGAAGCTGATTTGGATAGATAGTGGTGGCATGATCGTTCCATTCACTAAGTGGAAATGGTGAGACTGTGCTTTTCAGAAAAGAAATGCTGTTTTCACAATATGCGAGTGAAAAGCAATAGGAAGAAAGTATGTCATCTTCTCTACAGGCCTGGCTCTCAGCTGTGGAGAATCTTTCTGAAGAGGTCCACAGATGTAAAGAGAATGGATCTTCCTCCCCACTTGTAGAAACCAGTGTCTCCTCTAGGAGGGCAAGCGTCCTCCTGTGAGAGAAAGATGACAGAGTGGCTACACAGGCCGTGCCAGCCTGTGGTTATACATACATGGTGATGGAAAGGTAAAAGAGAAAGGGATAAAAAATGGAGCAGAATGCAACAGGCAAAGGGAGGAGAGTTGGAAGGAAAAAACAAAAGGAGAAAAGGGACCTGCCCGCCAGCCTGCTCAACCTGCCCCTTGGCTTGAGAAGAACCTGTTCCCAGCTTGTCTCTGAAATTTTAGCCCGAAGCACCTGTTTTTAGTGTCCTCACTGTTACATGAACTTCCAGACAGCCTCCTAAAAAAACATGCCTTTTTAATTTTAACCACTTTTGTTTTTTCTTTCTCTAGGACTGCCAGTGGCTGACAAAGTAGAAGGATGTGCTTTTCTCTTCCACGCTTGTGAAGTGAGAGGCAGTGCCAATCTAGCCTGTGACCGAGGCTCTGCGATGGTGCAAGTCCATCTTGCTACTTCAAATTCAGTGATGCAACCTGAGTTGACATTCGTTAACTTTCAAGGATTCAACCAATCTAAAGCTTTTGGCCAAAGACAATTATTTGAGAAAATTCCCACAGGTTTATCTTCACTTTCATTTGTTTGCTATCTCCATCTCATTCCAAGCAGTCAGGACTGGTTTGCTTCTCTCTTCTCTGGAAATTTGCACTAGGAACCATTGTTAGAATCAGAATCCTGATCTAAGAGTATGATGAAAAATATTTCACTCCAAGCTGGAAATGGGAGAGGAAAAGGTTCACGTGTACATGAGAATTGTACTCAAAGAGCTGATTACGCTTTTCTTACACCTTAACGGATGCTTATACCTTTTAACTTTAAGCCTGAGAAGCTACAGGTAGTTTCTACACTTCCCTTGGAGACAGTGTGCTCATCTGCTTTTTGCTTCTGTACAAACAGTTCAAAGCTTTGGAGTCACATTGTCTTTTTTTTTTTTTTTTGGTATAAATCATCATACACACTCTAAACTGACTCTCTGCAAATCCCAGATAACCTAAATGTTACTGTTCTGATATTAAAGCCAAGCTGCTTTTCTGTCTGCCACTCTTGCTGCTGCACTCTTGCAGGACAAATGGAGAGCTGGCTGGCACAGGGATACTTGCACAGGGAGGAGGCTGAACAGCTTCATGAGCCCGATTTACTTGAGAGGACTTGGTCTCAAAACAAGAACAAATACAGAACTAACTGCTTTCAGAATGCTTGCAGAAGCAAGCAGTTCTAAATCAAATAATTCAGCTGCCCTAAAAATTCAGATCAAAACCTTTAATATTAGTCTTTTCTCAAATACTTTGTAAATAACACAGCAGTGAGACTGAAATAAGACCTTGGGCAAATGACCAAAAAAAAAAACCATACAGACCTGGAGCTGAATGTCTTATAGAAATTAGGTATCCTTGATAACATGCTTTTGGTGGTGGTTGCAGCCCAGATATGCCTGTGATGCTGGGAAGGGTGGTTGTTTCCAAAGAGGGTGAAGGTAGCAAAGCCTGTCCTATAACAGATGGACCTGAGAAAAGCAAACAAGTCCCAAGCACATGTTGCTTTGAAATGTGATGAATGGCTACATAGGTTCAACCAAGCTCTTTGTTCCATTCAGTAACTTCATTCACAGGAAAATTGCTCAGTGAATTCAGAGTTCATTTGGAAATAATCATTTCTGTTGGGCCTGGAGGAGAAAAAAGTAAAACAAGTTTAGTTAGTCCTACCATTTGGATGAAATCTGAAAGAGTAATTTCACTGTAGCATGTCTGTCTATTAAAAATTCCATCATCAAGGTAAATCTATCAGTAGAGATATATAGGCAAGAAAATGAGCTTGACAGTTGTTAGTACTTATGATTTTGCACAGGGAATAAAAACATTGTATGAAAACCTGTTTTCCCCAAAAGTAATGTGAGATCTGTTATTGATTTTAGGGGAAGCACAAATTTTTCTGCTCATCTTCTATTAAGGATGAAAGTCTCCTAAAACACTTGAGGGAAGAAGAAGAAGAAAAAAAAAAAAAAAAAAAAAAAAAAAAATTTGTGCGGGGGGGGTTTTTGTTGCAAAAATGACGAGAGAAAACCTGATGAAGTCATGTTGTATGATGAATCTCTCTAGCACCCATCTTAAAGAGTATGTATTTCTTGCTTGATGGAGTCACCTCTTTCTTTCTCTTTACTTCTCCATATCTACTTAAATGTAATGTATTTCCCACTTCAGAACCTTCTAAAAATATTCAGGATATGGTAAGAATTTTGACAGGCCTCATCTTATTTATTCAAGTTTATACTACCTAAGTATATCAAGTTTATATTACCTAAGTTTTCCGTCAGCTAAAGGAAAGTTAGCTGGATTCACTGATTTGCAGGTGATCTCCATTGTGGGGAGGAGGGAGTGGAGGGGGATGAGTTGATTTTTAGAAATAAATTAGTTGGCATCAATGTATCTCAATGCAAGGTTTAGTTTCCTGTGTTTCATGTGTTTTTGCCACCAGCAAATTCAAGTTGTTAAACACATACTATTACTCAAAAATTTGATGGTTTGACAGAAACCAGTAGTAAACCAATTATCTCCTGCACCTCAGCTTCCAGGAGAGAAAAAAAAAAAATCAATTCACTGAAGATTTTCTGATGTAAGGATCATGACTTTTCATCAACACTCATATGAGCAGCACATTCCAGTTACAGTTCACATGCCCGCAACCTTATGTATTCAGGTTTCATTAAGATAATTAAGCACATGTTCGGTTAACACGTTTCAAATTCACAAGTACTCATGGAGAGATTTCATATGCTGACAGCTCATGAGTATGTAAGAGTTCTAGAGTCTTGCTGAAGAGGGATTAAGAAGCTTTTTGAAGTTTGAGGGTTTGTTGTTATTGTTTTTTGTTTGTTTGTTTGTTGTTTTGAATACCCTCATTGAAGTAGGATAGCTTTTTCAATCAGGTGCTGTTGAAGGTATATGTATCAAAATCTGGTATTAAAGGAGGTGAAAGAATAGAGTTGCTGATCTTGTGCTAAGAAGTTTGAAAGTAAATGTTGAGTTCAGCTATAACAAAAGAACTTCCTTGCCTTATAGTTAAATATATTATTAAAAATTCAAGCTAGTTCAGTATGAAATCTTCCTTTAGCTCTTACATCATTGTACAAGGATATTATCTCATCCTCCTATAATACATTTTTTAGTTTGCATCTACAATACTATTTTTGGCTAACCCTTCTGCATCTGTATTTAATAATGACTTTTACAGTCAATGTGAAATGACTGCTGAAGCTTCACCTGGCTTTGTGAAGACTGTCATAAATGTTAATTATGTAGCTTCAGGATGATTTTATAATTTGAGATAATTAGACATAATTTTGAAAGATTCAGGGAAAAAATAAATTCTTTCAATAAAAATGTGCATAATATTTCCTGAGACTATTCTGTAACAATAAACGACTCATCTTGTAACTAATCACCTTAGAGAATTATATTTTTCTGCAGTGTGTTGCTTTATAACTGGTGAGACATTCACATTGTCAGAACTTACAGGAACTGTATCTGCAGAACCCACGTTGTATACAAACTAAGTCACTATACTGCCATACTGGCATTTTTTTTTCACAATTCCACACTTTTATTCTTATTCTTTTTAAAAATGTGGATTATTTTCTACTACAGGCATGCTCAAACCATACTCTTTTCTGTAAATTCCAAAGAGCACTGGACAACTTCTTAAGCTTAAGCTTTTCTGCTTTTTCATATTTGCAAGTTTGTTTTTCCTTGGCCTCAAGTTGTGCACGGGGAGGTTTGGGTTGGAAATGAGGAGACATTTCTTCTCAGAAAGAGCAGTCAGGCATTGGAATGGGTTGCCCAGGGAGGTAGTGGAGTCATCGTCCTTGGAGGTGTTCAAGGAAAGGTTGGATGCGGTGCTTAGGGACATGGTTTAGTGGGTGACATTCGTAGTAGGGGGATGGTTGGACCAGATGATCTTGAGGGCTTTTCCAACTTTAAGGATTCTATGATTCTTATTGACTGCTCCCAACACTACAGAAGGAGCATGGATACTACACGTTGTATATTTAGAGAGGAAGGTCAGATATTTGTCTGAAAAAAAAAAAAAATAGAATGTCTTTCTTCATTTTTGAGTTATGCTCTTTGGAATATGTGTTTTGTTGTTGTTTGTTTTTGTTTTGTTTTGTTCTTTTCCCTGGCGAGCCTGAGAAAATCAGTTAATTCATTACTGACTCGTGTATTGAACTTTGACTTGCAAGTGTTCACATATTTACATCATCCCTTTCCCAAATCACTTTCTGACTCTCATTAGGGCCCCTAATTAGAGTTTGGAAACAGTACAAATGCATGCAGAGAAGTGCTGGTGGACCTACGCTATTATTTTTTTATTTAACAAAAATAATAAAAAAAAGAAATACTGAGTTCCTAGGTATGAGTCATGTGCTGAAGCTCCTGCACAGAAAAGCATTTATGGTAACAAGAGTTTTCTGGAGCTGTTGGTGCTGGTTCATCACTTTCCAAGAGTTTCATCAAACTGTTCAGCAAAGCTCTTGAGCTAGTCCTGCAGCTCCACTGGGAACATCAAAGAAAAGCATTAGACTGGCATCAAAATGGAGAAAAAGCAATCTCTGAAGATCCCTCATATTTTTACATAACTCTCTCAACTCCTCTGAGGTATATGGGATTTTTTGTCAGATCACTTCTGTTGCCCAGAAACCACTCCTATTCTTTATGGAAAAACAAACAAACAAACAAAAAGCACTAATTTCTTAGCCCTGTTAGGACTCATTCTTCATGAACATCAGTCTCCTGGTGCAAATGAGAGGAGGGGAAAAAAAAAAAAAAAAAAAAAAGGATATTGCAAAATATTCATTAAAATTCAAATGCTCTGGGGAAGCAGGATGACATTGCTTACTCTCATACTCAGATGTGAAGTCTTTGAGTCTAGGAAGATTTCTGCCATGTTTAGAAGAGACTTCAAAACAAGTCCGGTTCTTTTCGTAAAGGATCTGTGAGACTGACACTCCAGAGTGAGGTAGATTCATATTTCTTTTGAGATAATATACACTGCAGCACAAAGATAGATAAAGTAGTTTTGAGAAACACAGCTGAGGCATCGGAAAAAGTACAGGTATCCTAAGACTGATTGCTCCCCAGCATACTCAGAGCTAGCTCATGAATTTCTGTACAGTTCTGAGCTGTGTGGTATAAACAGGACCTTGTATAATTACAAGGAACATGGGTGGCCTCCAACTACAGAATTGATTAGAACAGAATTGTTGATGTGATACCTGCTTCACACTGCAGTCGCTGATATGATGATATCTGTAACTCGTGAGCTGCCTCATGCATCTCAGTGTGGGACTGATCATTACTGAGGATTAACATTCTTCTTTCAACTGAAGCATGTTGTGTGCCACTACCAGGTCTTCCCCCTGCAGCTCAATATGATAAGAACAGAAAATGCTTTCTCTGTTCTAACTCCGTTTATTCTCTCTCTCCTTGCTGGAGGCTGATGGTGCCGTGCTGAGCAAGGACACCTCTCATTCTCTTCTGAGACTAAGCTATTAGCTGCACACAAGCTCTGACTGGCTAGAAAAACCTGTCACATCCAAAAGATCATGATCTAGTCACCAGCTCTGTTTCTCAGTTGGTTATTTTCTGACTCAGAGTTGAAAAGTTTTACATTGAGTGTCTCTTCCACATATGAAAGGCAAAAGAAGAGTTCTCCATTCCTGTCTTTTTGAATGATGTGATTTACACTTCTCTATCTCTTGGCTGAAATACAGTAATGCATTATAGACTTATAGACTTTATAGACTTACAATCAGTTCACGAAGATTTTGCAGATTGAGAAACTCCTGGTAACACAGGCTTCTTCAGGACAAACCCAGAGCAATATAACTATAACTATATTGCATCTGTGGTCCTCTCCCACACAGGCTGCCAAAGGTGTGTTCCCTAACTAAGAGTAACTACTTTAATTGGGTTTATCGTAGTATTGTTAATATTTAAACTTAAAGCAAAAACAAACTAAAAAAAAAAAAAAAAGACATTTGAAATGTTGGGAAAAAAATGTTAGGATCCCTGTGCCTCTTTTTTTTTCCCAGATGTTGGCTCTGCTGCATGTGCAGATCAAAGTTTCATGCTCTGTCTCACCAACCATGGCTTTACTGCAGATTTGTATATGCAGAATGCCAGCTTGTGCCTCAGCTGTTCTTCAGATGGTGCTGATAGTGATAAACAGAGAGGTAATTGCAGCTCTGCCTGGACTGGAAAGACTTCGTAGGCTGGTGGTGGCTAGCATCCCTCAGCCCACAGTTTCAATCCAGAAAAGCATTCAGGTCTATGTGATGGGATACAATGACAGTCGTTTGAAAGGAGGTTTGGCAACAAATTTGCTGACAAATGCTTCTGAATAATGCCTTGTAGTGGGTTTATGTGACAAGGTTTTGGTAGCAGGGGGCCATAGGGGTGGCTTCTGTGAGAAGGATCTAGAAGCTGCCCCATGTTTGGTAAGGGCCCCACTGCTGACCAGAACTGAGCCAATAAGTGATGTTGTTTGCGCCTCTGTGAGAGCATATTTAAGATAGGGGAAAAAAACGCTGCGCCACACAGTAGCTGGGAGAGTGAGAGGAGTGAGGAACAGCCTTGCAGGCGCCAAGGTCAGTGAAGAAGGAGGGGGAGAGGTGCTCCAGGCGCCGGAGCAGAAGTCCCCTGCGGCCTGTGGTGAGGACCATGGTGAAGCAGGATGTCCCCCTGCAGCCCATGGAGTACCACGGTGGAGCAGGGTTCCACGCTGCAGCCCGTGGAGGAGACCACGGTGGAGCAGGTGGCCCTGCACCGACGGAGACTGCGGCCTGTGGAAGACCCCTGCCGGAGCAGATTCCGGGCCGGACCTGCAGCCCGTGGAGAGGAGACCACGCAGGAGCAGGTGACCTGGCAGGAGCTGCTGCCCGTGGGGGACCCAGGTTGGAGCAGTTTGCTCCCGAGGGATGGACCCCGTGGTACGGACCCATATCTGGAGCAGTTCTTGAAGAGCTGCTGCCTGTGGGAAGCCCACACTGGATCAGTTCAGCAAGGACTGCATCCCGTGGGTGGGACCCCACAGCACAGGGGACGAGAGTGATCAAGAAGGAGCGGCAGAGAAGAATTTCTATAGACTGACCATAGCCCCCATTTCCCCGTTCCCCTGCACCGCTCGGGGGGAGGAGGTGGAAGAGGGTGGATGGGGGGGGAAGGTGCTTTTGGTTTCTTTTCTTTGTTTCTCACTTCTCTAGCTCGTTAGTAATAGGCAATAAATCTTACTATCTCCCTATGCTGAGTCTGTTTTGCCCATCACAATAATTACTGCGCGATCTCCTCGTCCTTATCTCAACCCTTGAGCCCCTTTCATCGTATTTTCTCCCTGTTCCTCTTTGAGGAGGGGGAGTGAGAGAGCGGTTGTGGTGGAGCTCGGTCACCCACCCGAGCGAAACCATCACATGCCTCTGAGAAATACGCTATAAAAGACATGACTTGTTAATTCAGTCTGAGCAAAGAAAGTTCAGTCCCATCGTTTATTGGAACCCATTACAAGAGTTAATCTGAAGATTTTGACATACTCCCAAGACAAATATGCTACCAAGAGTAAGACACATTCAATAATGTATTCACTAGGAAATGAGGACTGTAACTGCCATACCTGAAGAGCTCTTCATATAGTTTAACACCCTTCTCCTTGTAGTGTCCGTTCTGATGCTACATGATTGAGATGAATCGTGCCAAGCAAATGGTTAAGTGTCATTCTCATCATGTAGCAGACTCGACCAGATGGTTAGTGCTTATTATTGCAGACACCCTAGTTTCAAGCCCTAGAGCATTAGGAAGCATTAGGAATTAAGTCTTCTGTAAAGCTTGGACCTCTTTATAATAGACTTTGGGAACATTTATGGCTTTCTTTTTCCTCTGCAGGTCATAGCAGAGGCCCACCTTTTTCAGCACAGGATTGCTCTTTGATTTTAACCTTGAATTATACTGAAAATCTTTCCACATAGCTCTGCTCTGATGGAATTCTTATGATAGAAGCAATATGTCCAATACAGTCTGCGCTTAGCTGGCACTTAATTATGATGTACATATTTAGCTTCTTCAATTCTTTCTTTGCAAATCAGTTTCTGTAGCCATATAATAATTTCTGCCACTCCTTTTCTGACTGCTCTCCAACTTCTAATTTTTCCACTGGAAACTGAGGTAGCAAAGGTATTTTGTGTCTTGGCTACCACACACATTAGTGGGGAAAAAAATAAAACAAAACAAAAAACAACCAACCAAACAAACAAAAAACAAATGACAAGTACAAAGACATAGGTTAATGACTACAATGACTACGCAGGGTAGCAACAACAAATGAAATATTTATTTACAAAAATACAAGGTGCAGAAGTGAAATAGCATTGTAAAGATTTTAAAACCTGCAAAATACTCAAGAATACTCTACATGCAACATTTTTCCTCCCTAGGTATTTTTTTCTAAGGAATAATTCAATGATAACTGAGACTTAAAAAGCAACAAAGTCATCTTAAAATCAAATCACCAATCTGAGATCCTGAATATACAGGAATTTCATTGTCTTGCATCTTATTTAAAATATGAACCACACCCCCTTGTTTTAATACAAATTTATGAATACAGGCTCTCTCAGGTGTCAGTGAAAGTAGAAAGGAGTGCAGTGTTTCACCCGTATGATCACGTCTAATGATTTTGACCTAAGATGGCAAGGTTTTTGGATAAATCTTCTTAGATATATCATTAGCAATAGTCATATCTATAGATGTATCTTTTAATGTCTAGGATATTTGTACTGCACCTTTAGTGCTCCAAGGAATCCAATTTTTTTGTGTGGTTGTGAAGCAGCAGGGATGAACTCCTGGGCACCTGATTTTGCCTCATTTTACAAGAACCTGGGCACAAGGCTCAAAAGCACAAGGCTTAAAAGCAGCCGTTTCTGCAGCCCCGTCCGTGCGGGCCCGGAACCTTTAGAGGCGGAACGGCAGGGAAGGAACAGCCCGGACCGGACCGGAACGGAAGGCGCAGGGAGCACAGCGGGAGAAGATGGCGGCGGCCGTGGCGGGCACACGCGGCCCGCAGGCGGACAGCGGTACTGGGGGGAGGGCGGCGGGACCGGGGCTCTCTCCCCGCAGCCTGTTTGCTCCCGGGGGCAGCCGGGCGCCGTGGGCTGCTGGGGATGAGGGGTGCGTGGTTTTGTAGGCGGCAGAGCTGGGAAGCTCCGAGGGGCGGTGGGCTGTGGCTGTCTGTACAGGAGGGGGTTTGCCGTCTGCTCCCTGCTCGGGGGAAACCCGCACGGAACGCGGAGTGCAGTGATCCGCCAGGAGAGCGCTGAATATGAACAGAGCACAAACACGCTCACATTTCATTATTTATGCCGATTCTTGCCTTGTCGTGTGTTGTTAGGGTACACCTAACTACCAGTGACCACTTCTTAGTTATGTGATGTAACTGGAATTCTCTTTCCGTGTTCTGTGAGGAAACAGGGCTGTGTCCGTGGGGTCCGCTCCCAGTGGCGCTGTTTGGTCTGAGGGTCACAACTGAACCCAAGGGAAGCCTTGAGCAGGAGCTCCTCTCAGAACTCCTTTCTGAGAGATCCCCATGTTTAGCTGCATGTGTCCTTGCCCACTGAGCAAGTGTAGATGACGAAAGTTCAGAGATTCTGTGTACATATGTATACAGCACCCCCCAGTGAGGGCTTCTTTATTGAAACTTTGCGAGACTTGAATCTTCTGTAACTGTTGAAAGTGGCGATTGTCTTGCAAAATATTTTTGGTATTATCAGGCATTATTCTCCTAGTTAATTCATAGAGGTTATCAATATTCTAGTATGGACAAGGCCTAGGGCTGAAAACTCAACATGTTTTACATGTAGGAAGCAGCATGTGATTGTGCACCTACTCCATGTGCAACAATGTAGTTTTGTTTTTTAATTTGGAAATCAGGCTATAGATACACATCAGTAGCTTTAAGTAGTTTCTGAGTGTGATGGACAAATTTTCTGCTTTGAAATGTCAATTTTATAGTAAGGAGTGCTGCAACAAACATCCTGTGTGGGGTGAGAAAAAAATCACTAAAAAGTGTCCCCCTTGGTTGTAATGAAAAATCATATTTGTGTAGGTAACAAACAAGAGTTCGGTAAGTAGTTCCCTTCCACAATCGTGGTATGGACATTAAAGCTTTGTTGCTTTCCATGATGACCAAACACCTTTCTAGCCTTTGAAGGTGCCTGGGTCTTAAAGGCTCTGTTTCAAACTGGTTCTGGTTAACAGCACTGTTTTGCTGCTACTTTGATTTATTGCTATTTCAAAATAATTTGCCTTCACCGTGCATCTTTGAGTTTGTCTGGCCACAGGGTATATATTTATGTTTCAATAAATAAGTAATTAATTAAAAATGAATATAATTAAAAGCTGTCTCTGCCTAGTGTTATGGAAAATAGATCCTGTCAGTACCTCCTTAATTCTTTCTCTTAATGTTTTGGCTGATAAAGGTAACTAACTGAAGGGGTGTAGTAATGCTTACAAAGTTAAAGCCTTTGTTCCAGTGGGACATGACATTATGATTTCAAAATATTCTTTCTAGAGTAGTGAGAGAGAGGTAGATGGGTGAAATGCAGCCAGCTGTGTATTTGGAGGTGAGGAGCAGTCAGCTGGTCTCAGAACCAGTGTAGAGTTCCCCACCTGCAAGGGGACTAGACCTAAGTGACCAAGCATTTTGATACACCCCAAACTTGCAGCCACTTCCATTCTAGTTATTTGTCCTCACTGTTAAGGACTTTATTTTTCTTATTTGACCCACCAAACAGGCTAACAAGGAAGTTGTAGATTCTTCATGTTTGTGTAGCTCTTCTTTCCTTGCTGTGTTTCTTGCTGTATCTTGATTCCACACTTCTGTATTTTAACTCCAGTTACTTTGTTTTGTTTTGATGGGTGTATGAGGTAAACAAATTGGAATTTGAAGATATTTTGTTTGTGTATGTAGAAATTGAGCAGAAACAGAAAACGGAACCAAGAAGCTCAGAGCCTCCGATTACTTTTGAGTTACCTGACAAATGTGTTGAGTCTCTGTTTCACAAAACAGTCTCCCCTCTGTGCTTCTTGTGCCTAGGCAATCATGTTTTTGATGGGGTTACTTTGCTTTAATGTAAGAAATACCCCCTACCTTCAGTTTAATCTGGCTACATGCGTTTAAACACTAGATGTCGCTGTTGCAGTTTTTATACAAGTACGTACATCCATATATATACACATACATGTGTGTATACGCACATATAACGTATATTTTGTTAACTGGAAAATATAATTTTCCCCGAAAAATTACCAGACCTAGTCATCAAAATATTTTTTTCATCTAATAATAAATTTTCAGGGCTATCTTTTGCCTCTTAGCTAACCCCGTTAGGTAAAATTACTTTAAAACATAATTGAGAGGAGCAGGCACTGGATACTTGCTAATAAATTTGTTATGGTAGTGCATGCCTCTTAAGCAAGCAAGCATCTTAAGCAAGGGGTACATGGCCCTGACTTTTCATAACATTTGCATATGGAACAAATTGAGCCTGTGATGGGCCCTTACTAGTAACAGAAATCTTGATGCCATTTTCTTTTTCATTTTTACACCCCTAGGTTCTGAGTTAAGCTCAGGGCTTCCAGATGACAGTTACTCGTCAGGAGGTGAAGCCTTGGATGGAGATGATGAAGATGAAGTGGCAGCCCTTGACAATGTGGCTGAAGAGGCAACAAACTCCAAACCTGGCCCGGGTGCAGGCTGGGCAGACGCCATGGCAAAAGTGCTCAACAAAAAGATACCACAAAATAAGTCCATCATCTTGGCCAAGAGTAAAAAACTGGAGAAGGAAAAAGAAAAGGAAAAACAAGAGAGGCTGGAGAAGAGAAGGAAGGTGAGAAAAAGACTCAGCATTTCATTGTATAGTCACTCAGGTGGGGATGCAGCAAGATCCCCTAAGCAGTAATTTGGGGGAGCGCTATGAACCTGTTCTCAGTTTTGGAATATCTACTCCACTGTGACCACAAGTAACTTCAATTTCTTGACCGTCTAGGCAGTCCTTCCTTAGGGCTTCTTACGTTCTGAGCCATTGGACAAGCTGATCTTTGGCAGCAGAGATCTTTGGTGTCAGTCAGCTTGAGCTGTTTTTGTTGTTGACAGGATGAAAGAAGCATCCTTAAGCTCAGATTTTTTTATTTATTGTTATTAATGTTGCGTATAGCTCCTTTTGTTGGCATTAGGAGTGCAGGTAGCTCTAGCTCTGTCATAGAAGGTGAGAAGGAGAAAGGACAGAAAACTGTGGTCAGCCAAATTCTGCTGTGACTTCCAAATCAAGACCTCATGGTTGAGATTGCAGCAGTCCATGATGTGCTTGTAAATTGATTTGCTCTCCTTGATTTTTCATGGTAGGCAATTAGTGTTTTCTTTTTTTTTTTTTGTGAATGTTGTGTTTGTTTGTTTGTTTGCCTTTTTTGGTGGAACTTTAATTCCAGGATTCCAGGATGAAATTGATTCACATTCAGGCTAAAAAGTATAGTAATAGTTCTAGTGTCTCATCTTACCAGTTCTGTTCTATTGGGAAATCCAGGTGTCCACCTGATATCCTGGTACATGCTGTGGTAACGCCACAGCCTGCCTTTTTAAAAGAGCTTTGGTAAAAGTACCTCCTCAGTTCTAACTGTCCTAAATACCTGTTCTCATGCAATAAATATGTGGCAGTACTGTAAAGCAGAGGTGGGGTGCAGGTCTCTAAACTGACCTGTTCACCCTTAGAAAAACTTCAGGGCAGTTTGCCTTTTATTAATTTATTTCTGGTGGAAGGTAGATTAGGGCAGTTCTTTTGATCAAAGGCCAAAACATAGTCATAAACTGATGATTTCATAATAGTCTGCCTGGGATCATAAAGATAAGGACTTTGAAATTCCATGAAAAGCTTTTTGCATAAAACAGACTTAATGCAGCATCACCAGGACTAAGAACTGTTAGATTGTTAAAAGGGCTTTAAAATGTTACCTCACTCCTGGTGCAGGAGCTGAGGAAATAATAGCATTCTGCTATTGGTGTTGTGTGGCCCTTGATAATTTAAAAGTTGATCAATTTGGGATTTGGAAACAGTAAGCCTCAAAAAAGACAAAAATCAGTGTTGTATACAGCAGTTCTTCTCCAGTGGGCGCTTGGTACTCTGTGTCTGAGTTCTGCTCACTGTAGTCTTTGCTATGCACTGCTGTCAGTCACAAAAGCTGCATTGTGATTAACTCAGCAGGGGAAGTCAAATTCCCAAGGCCCGAAATGCAACATGCTTGTCTTGACATGCCCATAAATTTAGTATTTATAAGTTTCTCTCTGATCAGCTTGTGAAATCCTGGAGTTGAAAACTGTCTTTGAATCATTTCCTTGTCTGTAGCAGTCAGTGTGAAAGCATCAGTACAAGAGACTTGCCTCAGACCTGGTATCCAGCGTTGTATTCCCCTTACCCAATTTATCACTTTATCTCCTCTTGCTGCGTATTGTATCAGAGTATGCTGCATTCTCAGATGCTCAATGCCACTTACTTCTTGTAACAATATTTATAATGCAGCTCGATAAAAAGCGGGAGTGGGAAATGATGTGCCGAGTGAAGCCAGATGTTGTCAAAGACAGAGACAGAGAGAGAAATCTTCAGAGAATTGCCACAAGGTAAGAGCATTTTGAAAGTTTTCCTGAAATACACGTATATCTTAAAGGGAGGTAAGAGAGAAGAAAAGGCCTGTGCAGATAATCTGTTTCCAATCAGATTGAACTCTTAAGAAGTGACTAGCAGGAGCCAAGTGATTTATGTACAGGTCTGCATTGTACAGTATCAAGTTCAGCAAAAGATTTCAGAAGGTTTGCAAAAGCATAAAAAATTAGACAATAATGTAATGTTTGCTTGACAGAAGTGCTTTGCTAGACCCCTTCATTTTGTTTAAATTAGCAAAATGCTTTAAAAATGCAGAACAGTTGTTTCTACTATTCTGTTTCTTCTTTCTTCACAGAAGATTCACCAGATACATGGCTGATAGGTTCGGTTGCCTATTTTGCATTACTGTAGTTCACTGCCACAGAACTAGTCGAGCTCCTTGTTGATACTCTCTGTATGTGTTTGTCTCCTTACAGGTCTCATTCCTCTGCCTTGTACTACTGCTGCCTCAGCTGCTTTTAAGATCTTGTCTGAGGAATTCAGTAGCTGGTTGTAGGATGAGTAGCATGCTTCTGAAGATGAAACATGCTTTTGTATTGATCTCAGTGCAATGCGCCATGCTTGCTTTGGGGTCTGAATGGCTATTTGTAGATTTATGTTACTGGCTCCTAGCAGCAAGTGTGAAGGAAGGTAGAGAATTGAAAGCCTCTTGTATTGTAGTAAATGTTACATCTTAATTAAATTGAGGTCCTGAGTAACCATTTTTAGTAACTAGAAGCCATCTGGCATCTGCACTGATTGGTTGCTTTGATAGAAGGTTCTTAACTGTAAAGGCAACTTGAGTTAAAAAGCTGATTTTGTCTTGTTGTTGTTCACCTCCTTTCCCCTGCCTTCAATCTTAGAGGTGTTGTACAGTTATTCAATGCTGTCAGGACTCACCAAAAGAACATTGATGAGAAAGTGAAGAAAGTTGGGAGCTCTGAGAGGCGACGTGCTAAACTGCTGTCATCTGTTTCAAAGAAAGATTTCATCGATGTTTTAAGAGGCATGGAAGGCGTTAAAGGAAACCAGAATCCTGGGAAGGGCACAAAAAGTAAACAGGTAGGCTTCACCTGGGTGAAATACTGCTTATAAGATACCTTCTCAATGTAATTTTTGTCTGCTAACGTGCCTGCACTTCAGAACAGCTGTCATCCAAGTGCCTGCCTTTTTATTTTTTTAAGACTATTTAGAAAGGAAGCTTTTGGGCAGCAAGGTACAAAACACTGCAAGCTTTCCTGATAGGGCATCAAGCCTTGTGTACAAACTACTTATTTTAGCTGTGTTTAAAAATAATACCGATAATGGACTTTATCTTTGGTTTTGTGCATCATGAAACAAAGTGTAAGATTTTAATGGGTCAAGACCTTTGGAGTTTGGGAAATAATAATCATGAGTTCTTTAAAATTGTTAAAAGTATGCTGTCTATTCATCCTACGGGGTATGTTGGACTGTACTCTTTGGGTACACAGTTTCAGGCATTTCATGCTCAGTTGTGCAGGATGATTATGCTTTGCGGCTTTGCTGTACAAGTGAATACTGCAACAGGAAGAAAGTGAGAAATTAAATCTTATATGTAGGCTTTTCTCTTTAAAATTGTGTGTTGGGGCTTTATTGCTGATACAGTGTTCTGGAAAGAAGTGTTTTAACACATCTTACATTTTTCCAAACAGCCGAGAAGGATACAGTTTATTTGGACTTGTCCAACTCTTTATCAGTCCTTTTAATTCACTGAGTAGCTCAGGGTTAAAAACAAGTTGCTCAGACATACTCTCTTGTATTTGAGAAGCTGCATGTTTTTGACATGCATTTGCATTCAGGTTTGAACTTTGTGCTTGGTAATGAGTGGAACACTTCTGCTGGCCCAGACTTAGACTAGTTAACTAAGTGCTTTTTGGTGCCAGAAAGAAATACTTTAATCAGCTGGGAGACAACAGTTTGTCATATGTTTTTTGTTTGTGTGCACTTAGGGAGCATGATGAAACTCTGCCTGGCATGAAGAGTTCATAGAATTTTCATGCAAGTGTAATATTAAAGGATTTTTTTTTAATTCCTTGGATAATAAGAACAATTTAGCTTGGTGCTGACACTTTATTTCTCCTTAAATAATTCCAGCTTGCTTGTTTGGGTGGGGATGTGTGCATGTGTGAGGTTTTTTTTAGGGAGCGTGGGGGGGCGGAGGGGAGTGTTGTTTTTTTGTTCCCTGGAACAGCAGAACGTCAGAGTAATAGCAGTGCCTACTACTAGTGCTGATCTTAAGGACTGGTCAGGATTATTATTAACTTAACAGTCATGGAAATTATGGATCAGTGGCAAAAACATGGCAGACTGACAATGAATGGACAGCTGAGCAAAAACGTATTTTTTTGTGTGTGTCAGATTGTAGAAGGTCAATTTTCAAATTACTAGGGCTGAAAACAGATTGCAAATGCTTCTTTACCATAGAAGAAGTGTCTTATTGTGGCAGAATCAGTAATAGCATTTTTCAATTAAAGTGCTCTGGAGAAATAATGCTTTAGATGCTGGCTGGCTAGTGTAGTTTTTGAGCATGGATAGGTGCTTCTTTCACATTGCCAGTGAACAAAATCTTCAGATTTGGGTGTTTTTCATCATGAACTGAAGACCATGCTTCTGGGTTGGTTTATTGGTGGTGGTGGTGGTAGTTTTTTAATATTCATGTCTACATGGATAGATTGTCCCCCTGTTTCCTGCCGTGTTGCATGCCTTCAGTGACTCTCCATTCAGCAGTGTACCAAGCTCTTTAAGAACAGTTTGAAAAAGAGTTTTTTTTGTTTGTTTGTTTGTTTTTGTTTTTTAAATCTGCCTTCTCTTGTGAATTTATCTTACCAGTTTATTATGCTCCCATATTCTTAGTTGTTGAAGCCAAATTCTGATCTTTAGTCTCCTTCTCAGAATGGTACAGACATTCTGTGACTGAACAACACTGCTGTATTCCACGGTCGCATCTTTTGCTTCTTGGACTTTTGAGGGTATTTCAGAAAGCGGTAAGCAGGGATTAGACTTTGAAATGGTGAATTCGTTAGAGCACTAGCCTGGTAGATTTTTATGCCATCTGAAAGCTCTTGTTTGTTTGGTCTGATGATGGAGGTTGTTTTTTGTTTTGTAGTAGCCTGCTTTGTTTTTAGCAATTGAGAGTATGGCGTGTATTTCATTTTTGAAAAACAGAGGGGAATGTATTTATTTCGACATAAACAATGTAAGGGATGCCAATCCCAAACTGCAGGCTTTGTGCCATTAATTTAAAAAAAAAAAAAAACAGTCCAGAACAATAAAAACACTACCCCACCCACATAAAACGAGCAGTTAGCAAGAAATATAGCAGCATAAAGCTTTCCCAGTGAAAGCAAAGCTTTCTTTACCCACACCTGGTACTATGAAAGGAGATGTGACTGTATTTGTGAGAATGGGCAAATACTTAGACTTCCTACTCTGCAGTGGTTTTTGAGTGATTGATTTGCTTCTGTGGTTTTGAGAGTTTGGCTCCTTCCAAATGTTAGGAATTGTTGAAGATATCCCTTACAAAGCTCTGTTGTGGTTGATTATTTACTCAAGTATAGGTATGCATGAGAAAAAGAAATTAAAAGCTCTATAAAGGCCCATCTGTAGTGGTTGGATTTTGCTGTGGCACAAATTCTTTTAAAAGTATGTTCTTTTTCCATCAGTTTTGTGCCTTCATGGTAAGAACAGGTAACCTGTAAGTCTGCCAGAGCTTTGTGTTGTTGTTTATAGTCACAAACGTTTAACCATTGGCTCAAACACTAGTTGGTGTACGCACCCAATGCAGCTGTGAAAGACTGTCAGGCTGTGAAAAATTTCTCGTGCCATTTGAGACTATAGCCCCTTTTTCAGGTTTTGTGTGCCCAGATGGGAGTAATTACTCTTCTGAGCTGGAGCCAAAAACTTTGCCTTTCATATCACTAACTGTTTATCAAGGTATTTCTTAATCCTTGCTGAGCCAGCTGACTTCTGTAATGTTTTTCCCTGTTTTTTTTTTCCAAGGTACCTTACTAGATGCTTGCCTCTGGGTAAGGTCATGTAATATCCCTCCCCCTACCTTATCTGAAAGCTTTGTGTTGTGGGATAAGAATGAATAATGGGGGAAAAAAAAAGCCTCACTTTTTTTTTTTTGTTTGGGTGTGGGTTTTTTTGGAAGCATTTATCAGCAGATACAAGGGCTTTCCATTCTCGCTCAATGCAATCTTTACAGGGCATGTTTTCATTTCAGTATTTATTGCTTAGATCTTGGCTATTTCCCACCTTTAAGAAACCTGAAGAAATGTTAATGATCTACTTTTTTTATAATAGTAGTACTACATATCAGCTGTCTTTCTGTCCCTAGAGGCTGAAGTCATCTTTATGTTTGTAGAGTAAATATAGAAGTAGACAGTGATATTAAAGTATTCTTTACGCAATTCCTAGAGAGTTAAGTTCGTTTCAGAGGTATGCCCATGAAAGAGATGTCACAGGGTCTAACATAAGTGGCATTTTTGTCAACGATATTTCATTCTTTTAAACCTTCCAGGTAATTTAATTTATCTTCTGTAGGTTGTAAGTTGTTGATCTGACCTGGCCTGGGACTTACTGCAACTGTTGATCTGCAAGGGAATGATAGTAGATTGTAGCCTGAACTGAATCTGTATTGGGAAAACATGTCCTAGTCTTAGAACCCTTTTCTGGAAGAGATTTCATAAATAGGGAGTTATTTTTTCCAATTTATATTTTTAATTGTGCTAAGTTTCAAGTATATGTTTCAGTATGTAGTTGTTGAGAGGCCAGTTTCAATACTCGTGTCTATTATATGCAGTTTATTTTAATACACGTAACTTACTCTGGTTTTCGTGCAACCAAGTGCTCCAATTAAAGTCTAAGACTCCACTGAATTAGAATAGACTTCAGGTCTATTTCTAGCTTTAAGCATCCTTAACAATTTTCTGGATACAGTTAAGATCATTGGCTTAGGGAAGTACGTTTGCTTCCAGGGTTAAATGACGTTTCTGATCCCTTGAATCTATACAGGAATGCTTGCTGGTGCAGTGAATTAGAATTCTGAAATCTTAATTGTAAGAAAGCAAAGAACTTCAGAATTAACATTTCCAGAACAGTCTCAGCTCTTCTCCCTTGAAGCATGTTAGTTGCAGCAAGGTCATTCATTCTACTATTTCCAGAAGCACCAGAAGCTCTCTTAACTTTTTGCTTGTCATTTGTGCTTCTGTCTCCAAAATGTGGGGATGAAGGCATCCACGTCTTTGAGGAATTTGGTAAGGTGCATCAGCACCTCTTTTAAACTTAAAAGGAAAATTTTAAGTGATAACAACATTCCAGAGTAGCAGAAGTTTATTACTGCGACTGTTGTATGCTGTCTTCACAGAACTAATTGAAGGAGTAACGATGCATGCCTGCGTTCCAGCATATTTGAGGGGGCAGCCAAGTATTAATTTAGTTCACATGCAGCCAAAGTAAAATTGTTCTCCCAGTTCTAATGTCTTCCCATTACATTCACAGTAACTTTAATTTGTATTTAGTTATAAATCATGCATTTGCATCTGCCTTTCACATGTGTGTACTTTCTTGAAGGCCACCTCCTGTATGTTTGGAGTTTGATTTTAGTATCAGTAGTTGCTGATGAACTACCTACACACTGTATTGTTTTACATCCTAATGGATAAATATAGCACAGCCTGCCACCACTGTCCTATATTCTAATTACCTTATCTTCTCTAAGATAAAGGATTATTCTGCAGTGTTAGAAGTTGTTTGACACTTTTACTTTCAATCTGTTTGCAGGAAGATTTACCAGAATTATCTGTTTGCAGGAAGACTTACCGTTTTGGGGTCATCAGCAGGGTTGGCTGTTGAAAACATACAAGTTCAGTTTTCTATCGAACGGCATACATCTATTTCTGTTAACATGGGAATGTAGGTCTTTGCCAGTACTTTTATAAGTATTTGATAGTTGTCAAGAATCTAATGCTGTGAGTTCACTTTCAAGTAAGAGAGTTAAAATTGATGTGATGGTTTATCTCACTAGTTTCACCCTTTTTCCTGTATTCTTGCCTTCAGGTTTCCCTTTCTACTCTTTTTTTTTTTTTTTTTATCTCCTAGGGCCTGTTTTCTTTTTCTGTTGTACTTAAATAGAAGTCATGAAGGAAAAAAGGCTGTGATTTGTGCAGTCTGCTTCCACCAACCTTTTTTTTTTTTTTTATCCGCCTTATGTTTTATGTTCCCAGCAGGTTCATTCTTTCCCTCGGCACTTCAGGGCCAAGCACAGAATCACAGAATAGTCTAGGTTGGAAGAAACCTCCAAGATCACCGAGTCCAACCTCTGACCTAATGCTAACAAGTCCTCCACTAAACCATATCCCTAAGTTCTACATCTAAATGTCTTTTAAAGACCTCCAGGGATGGTGACTCAACCACTTCCCTGGGCAGCCTATTCCAGTGACCAACAACCCGTTCAGTAAAGAAGTTCTTCCTAATATCCAACCTAAACCTCCCCTGGCGCAACTTTAGCCCATTGCCCCTCGTCCTGTCACCAGGCACGTGGGAGAATAGACCAGCTGCCACCTCGCTACAGCCTCCTTTCAGGTACCTGTAGAGTGCAATAAGGTTGGCCCTGAGCCTCCTCTTCTCCAGGCTAAATAGTCCCAGCTCCCTCAGCCGCTCCTCGTAAGACTTGTTCTCCAGACCCTTCACCGGCTTTGTAGCCCTTAAATGGGCTTGCTCAAGCACCTCCATGTCCTTCTTGTAGCGAGGGGCCCAAAACTGAGCACAGCACTCAAGGTGTGGCCTCACCAGAGCCAAGTACCGGGGGACAATCACTTCCCTGGACCTGCTGGCCACGCTGTTTCTTATGCAAGCCAGGATGCTGTTGGCCTTCTTGGCCACCTGAGCACACTGCTGGCTCATATTCAGCTGACTGTCAACCAATACTCCCAGGTCCTTCTCTGCCAGGCAGCTTTCTAACCACACATCTCCCAGCCTGTAGCGCTGTTTGGGGTTGTTGTGCCCCAGGTGCAGGACCCGGCACTTGGCCTTGTTGAACTTCATACAGTTTGCCTCAGCCCATTGGCCCAGCCTATCCAGATCTTCCTGCAGAGCCTTCTATACAGTCCTATACTCTGGTTCCTAATACTAAAGCAGCCCTGGCAACTGCTTGCAGAGGAAGACCTGTTCTCTCTTTGTTATTGTGATTCATATGTGGTCTTCAAAGATGCAGACAGCATGTGGTCAGTGAGGACGGATATTTCAGGAGAATTTGGCTACTAAAAGCCTGTCATCAACTGAGGTGGTCAGGTTTGGGAAGGTTGGTATCCCAGGTGTTTGAAACTCGGCCAGTCCTGGGCAGGTGTTCACGGAGATAGCAAAATACATTTCCAGCTCCAAAATAGTCATTAAATGATTTGTAAGTTCAAGAAAATGCATGACAAGGTATTAGTGAATGCATGTAGGAAATCCTTCCTCCTTAGAGTAGACAAAATGTTTTAAGTTCATCTTGCCTTGGAAAGAGTTGAGGTGATTTAGGTGAAACATTGCAAAAACCTTTGGCCTGAGGCAGATGACTGCAATGGAAAACTTCGGCCTAATGCAGTCGAAGTTTGGCAGGTTTAAGTGAATTTAAACGGGCTAACAATTGAAATGTGATGCAATATTGAAACGGTTGCATCTGTAATATTTAAGAGTAACTTGCCTAGCAATTTGATTATTAATGCACAGAGGACTGTGGTGTTGTTCTGTTTTCCAAGACAATGTTGCCAAGCTGGTTTTCAGTAAAACTGTGTCTAAAATAACCACAAGCTTGTGGTATACATCATTTTCTGATCTTTCTGTAAGTATACAAAGCACAGACATCCAAAATGTCAAATCCTATTAGAATTGCTTTACTGAAGTGTAAAATTATGATTGCAGAATTATTTTAAAAGGAAAGTTGCCTTCAGAGTAATCTGTGACTTTCTTGACTAAAGTTGTAAAAGTGCATTGCGTCAAAGCTGGGGGAAATCTTATTTATTTATTTATTTATTCATTTTTTTTTTCCTTAAACAATGGCAGAAAAAAATTAAAATGCTTCAGGTCATTATTCTTTTGGGGACCTATCACTTTTTTCAAATTTCAATCCTTTCAGCTTTTTATTTGGAAAATGCCATAACTGTCAAACAGTGGCTCGCTGGTTGCTAAAAAGTACTTCCTAACCACTGCCTGCACCCCTACCAAATTGATAACTTTTGACTTCAAAACCAACCTCAACAGATCTCACAAAGTTATGACTGTGGACACAGCCCTGATTTTATGAAAAAACAACTTCAAAAAAATCCAGTTTTATCTGGTAAATTGAGTTGGAAGCCTTATAAAAGCAACTGTCCACTTTTGGATTTGTTCATAACTCTTATAGGTAGGGTAATGTAATTAGAGAAAATAAATCTGACCATTCCGCAGAGTTTATAGAGAAAGTTCTCTGAAAATAAATATTGGGTGGGACTTGTCTCTCTGAACCATTTTTTCCACTCATCTAAGCACTTTCTATTGCAAATTATCTTGAAAAATGATTGCTTTACTTTGAAGTTTTATTAAGGTATAAAATGTTCCTATTTCCAAAGTGTTTAACTAGCAGATGTGAGATGTGTATTATAAATAACCTCCCTGCACACCTACTCTTCTGTTTATCTTGGTAGAGTTCAGGAGTGATGGGTCAGACTGCTTACAGCTTCCAGTAGTTAGAGGGATGCTCAATTCAGTCTGTATATTTATTTATTTATTTTCTGTTGGATAATCTGGCCAGTTTTTAATGACTGTTTCTGAAATTTACTGGAAACTTAGGAAAGATATATATATATATATATATATATTTTAACCTGCTATTACAAATAATACTAAAGCTGTCTTCTTTGAAAGATCTGACCTTTTTTGACTTTGTTGCCAAACCCTGGATGGTGTTCTTCTCTTTGTGGTCTCTTTCATTAGTTCTTGATATGCAGTCATCGTGAAAGCCTATGCAGAAATGTAGAAGGAAGGATTGGAAATGAGGAGAACGGATAGCCAGATGACTAAGATACAGGATTGGGATCACAGGCAGTTTACTTATTCACTCTCAGGTTTAACTTCTAAAAAGCACCCTGGGAGTGTCAGGGTTTATGGTCTGTTTGTTAATGAATTTGCTTCTTGCTCACTAAGGTGTTGTGGGAAATTGCAGCAAAGTAAATCCAAAGAAACTTGGATTTGCAGGCATATAGTTTATATTGCAAAAGCCATTTAAGTAAAAGTAGAGGCAATGAGAGCAGGGGCGTTTAGCCAGAAAAGCTGCTTGGTAGTCATAAAAACTCCAGTATTGCATATTTAGTAATAAAAATATGCACAAGCGAGATGTATTTTTTTTTTTCCTCCTCTTCCTTCCTCCTGGGTTTTGGATAGCTATACTTGTTTCAGGACTCAAATATAACTGTAAATTCTGACTCAGAAAAAGGAGGCTTTTCATTAGGTCTACTTCCTAATCGGCTGTACTTTGAGATGATTTCTTAAGCGCTAAAAGTAAAGGACTTGATTATTACTATAGTCTTCGTTGTTTGAGATAGCCTTTTGGGGCTAGCTTTGCTATGCCTCTTGCTGAAACATAATGGAAAACAGTGGATGACTTCAGCATCATTTATAGGAAATAATTGGTATCATGTTCAGATTATTAAAAAATCTGCAGGCTGCTAATTTATTCTTAAAAAAAAAAAAAAAGGATCAAAAGTACTCTAGACAACCACTGGCCTTCGTGCTTCCTGACTGTGCTAGCAGGCAAACTTTTATTAAAAGCATGCAGAAGGTCTTAGATACCCATCTGGGACAGTGCCTAAGTATCTTTCATAAATGGGTAATATGAAAAAATCTGTTGTGACTTGAATATACTTGTCTGAAGTAGGTTGTTGTAAGACATTATTAATGAACTTCTGAGGGATAGTGGATAGAAGGCCTTAGTCTTGAACTGACATTTTTTTCCAGGCGCTTCTGCTGTAGTTATGTATTTTCCAGGTACTATGTAAAGGTTCGGAAACTATGCACCTTGCAACGAGGATATTTTGGATCTGGGGAATGTTTAGGGTGAGAGCTGATCCTTAAACTCTGTAATGTCTTCAATTACTGCACCAAATGTGTATTAAAAAAATGTAGCACCAGCTTCTTTTATCCCTTCTGAAAAGTTGTCGGATTTTTTTTTTTCTGGGCTGAAATAGTAAATATCTGGAAAAGTTATTTCTTTGTTTGAATCACATCCGAACAGAAAAACTCTTGGTTCATTATTTTCCTTTTTAGGAATATCAATAGAAGCTGGTAAGGAGGAGTCCATCTAAGTTTGCTCTTGGTAATAAGCCAATGTTTTTTGGTACACAATGAACATTATTTTGCAGGCTGTGGTTCCTGGAAGCTCAGGCTTAGCTAGCACAGAGACCTACGTAGTTTTACTGATGAGCAGCATGATCTTTTCTGAGACAGAATGAAGATTCTCTGAAGCAATGCAGCTACCTTAAATCTTATGTGTCAAGTCTTAGATGTCTTATGAACAAAATTCTTTATGATTCAAGTACGTTACTTACCAGACAAGAATTTATATAGCTGGTTATGGTATTCATAACATAACATGGTGCTTTAAATGCAGCAGTCTTGATCATACTCTGTTTTCAACTAGACAACTCATTGGATCTTTGTCAGAAATTTATGGATCTAGGTGCTGTGCAGTCTTTGCTTTACAGATCCTATTGTTTAAGTAGCTGAAACATGAAAGCTGTATGGAGACTGACAGGTGGATAAAAGATAGGAATAACAGGTAAATGCTGTGATAGTAGTGACCAGTATGCTAAGCAGTAATTCTTCTGGCGGTGGTATAAAAGCTGGTTAGTGCACATTGCAGGTATGAAGGTAAAAGCAAATAGCTGAGGATAATGAAGTTGTTTTTGTTACAAGAGGACAAAAAACAAACACGACACTTTAAAATATACAAGGAGAATAGTAGTATGGTCGGGCATAATCTTGCAGCAGCAAGTGGTACAATTCCTTGTGCAGTGAAGGGATTTCTGAGATGACTGCCATGACAACTGGAGCCCAGCAAGTGCTGAAGACCTCCAGAGCTCCAGAAGAGCTCTGTGTTACACTTGAAGTCTTTTAAATATTTTGCTTTTTCTGACAGAAATACCGATTCATGAGGTTTCTGATGAGCTGAGGTTGAAGAAATCTGTTCTTTCAAACTCCTGTGATTCTTTTTTTGCAATTATGCATTTAATAATAATGCTAATAATTTTTCCTTAAATGCTTGTTTTTAGATTTCTGTAATACAATTCTGACTGCTCTAAGGTTGGAGCATGTTTAAGCCTCTGCATGCCAACCCAAAGCGTTCCTTCTCATTTACACATCCTCTCCCCATTGCAGTAAACCCTAGAGGAGGATGTGAGAATGGGGAGATTGCTCATGCAGGTCATTAATCTGGGTGGTCTTCTGGCTGTGCTCAAAATGAAAATCAGTATTTGTTGTGCTTCCATTGCCTTGTAGTAATAATTCCAGTGATTTACTTGCAGAAAAGTTTGAACAGAAACAAAGAGATTCAAAACATACTGGAAAAAAAAATCACTTGTATTTGTTTACTAGCAATGCAAATACAAATCCTAGTCTGGTTTGAATAAACCTCCCATACCATGCTTGGTATCCACGGTATAGTGTCACTTCAAATATACAAAGGCAATTTAGTTCAGTCACTCTAATTTCTCATTAAGAGGGAGTATAAATGGTTGTTGAATGACACTCGCCTTAAGGAATAAATGTTTGTGTAGCGTTACTCTGCAGCAGAATAGACTTCTGTTGTGTGAATTGCGTGCTCTGCAGGCTCAAAAATGCTTTCCAAAGTTGAAGTGAATTTCTGTGAGACTTCAGCTCAGAGGTTTGGTCCAGTAACAGGTACAGCATGTAGTCTCATTTTCCAGATCTGTAGGGTTTTTTGGTCTGTTTGGGATCCAGACGCATGTAGGAACCTTTCTTACAGTAAAGATCTCACTGTATCTGAAATAAGTTGATCAACAGTTCTGCTTGTAACTTTAAACCTCTAAGTTCTGTTTGTTTTGTCTGTTAAAAATAATTAAATTTGGTAGTGTGCTTATATTGCTTTTTCAGATACTTAAGCTACAGTTTTATTTACTCACAGCTGAGAGGATACTTATTATAGGTTGGATATTCCTGAAAATAAATTTAGGGGTAATGATTTTGTTAGTGTTCATTGTCTTCCCACTCCAAGGTTTGTCTCTTCTTGAGTGTGTGTGTTTTTTTTGTTTTTTTTTGTTTTTTTTTTTAAGGGAGACACCTCCAGTACATGCTGTGTTTTCAAGTTAGGCTTCAATTAGCTTGCCTGGGGATAAGGAACAGCATAGCAGCAGTCATTTGGAGAAAGATGCAGGTTGGCGGGGAGAATAATTGTCAGACTTAACGTGAGAATGCATTTTGGCAGTTATACTTTTAACTTTGTGGTTGTGACAAAAGCCTCCCTGTATTTCGAATTCTTAGATGTCTGTATTGAGCAAAATACAGGAACCTGGGGAGGCAGCTCAGATTAATTAGGCATGTTAGAATTGTTTTCTCAGGGCTTAAAATTGTTGCTTTAAAGATATTTATGTTAGAAATTCCTTCCCTGACAGGTACAAATAAACATTTATTGTATGTGATTGTAAAGAGAGATGCCCCTGCAAGCTCTGGCATTTCATCTTGTTCATGGAGCAAAGGCGTGGGAGTCCAATGTGCTGATTGTAATTCTTATGTTTGGAAAACGTTAACTTGTTAGTATTCTGCAGTTACTGTCTTCTGGACAATAGGGGAATCCAGGCCATAAGGGAATCTCTACAGTCATGCAGATACTTTTGCTGTTATGCAGGTGCAGAAACTGAGGTATGTTCAAGTTCTACAAGCTCGTGGAAAGCAGAGTGGAGTCTAATCTGTGCTCTCTGTTTTCAGGACATATACTTTAATACTGTCACCAATAAGCATTACAGGACTTCTATCAGCCTATGAGTAAGTCTCTGAAAAGTTCTGGAAAACTTTCCTGCTCCAGTTTTAGACTAGTGCTATCCCAGTAAGACAACAGCTAAAAATGAGAATGTCCTGTGACTTAGACTGAACTTAATTATCTCACGCTTCCAGAGGAAGCAGGCTTTGGCCTAAGGCTCTCGTTTGCATACTGAAACAGCTGACGTGCAGTGGTAAGTCCCCTTCTGCTTGCACTGCAAGACCACAGGAAAAAATGCTCCACAAGCATCCAGGAGTCAATTCCAGCACAGATTCTGCAAGTGATGTCTGCTTGTTCTAGATGACAGAAATAAGCTTTGTTGATTGGTTTTACTAGGACTTAGCTAAGAATTTCTGTTCATCTTGTCTTGGTGCAGATTTTAGAGAATGTCTTCAAACCACAATTAGTTTGAGAAGTACCTCCCCATTACAGAAGTACTTGTGTCAGACTTGAGCTAATGCTGTGATAGCTTAGGTGACACATCAAACCACCAGTTTGTGGTATTTATATGATCTCTTCAACGGGCTATCCAGCCTTCCCAGCAAATGGGCCATCTGCGCTATGGTAGCCACAGCTTTGGGTTTTGGTCTGTCTTATTGCAGTGATAACCCCACATACCAGTGACTCCTGAAACATTTTGCTGGTTGCTGCCTCTCAGACCTTTTTGAAACAGGTTACCACACCTTCAGGCAAAGAACAAACCCATACAAAAGTGTGTATAAGAGGCAGGGGAGGGATAACAAAAAACAATTGTTCACTCCTTGCCTTACCACTTCGTGTAGCATTACGCACTTATGTTTATATAGCCTGTTTTGTTTGCATGTGGGGATGTTCAAAGGGAACTTCAGTGATGTCGTGGAATGTGGGAGAGGTGGATGAACAGCTGACTGAGAGTTCAAAGGCAGTTGTATAGAATGAAAGCTGGTTTATTTTCCAAGTGCCAAGAATCACTTTTGCTTTATTTAGATTAAACTAGATTATGGCATTGAAAGCCCAAGTGCATTAACATTTTTACATAAAACAATGGGGGAGGCAATTATTACAGCTGAACTAATTGTTAATTATACAGATAGTCTTGCTGCATATTTTCTTAAGACTCCGGGAATTTTTTTGTGATAGAATAGATTTGGGTAGCTGTGAGAGGAAAAATAGGGCAGTAAATGACTTAGGAATGAAGATACCAAACATGGTGTTTTTTTCACTTGGGAGCATGCTCAAAACTGATTAAATATTTGCTTTCAAGTACTTAATCTTCATCTTTCAGGCATGGACATGCTACCTCTGTCTGTCATCTTAGCACTTGTATAAATCTCTATTCAAACCTTTGTGTCTCCTTACATAGTGGATAATTCTGTGAAGGATCAGCATCCCTTTTTTGTTGAGGTCCTGCTTTTGTCTTGTTGTTCGCTTGCTGAATAGTGGATTGTGATGAATTTGAGAATGGGGCTTGTCAAAGCCTGAGCAGCCTTACACTGTCATTGCTGACAATAATGTCTGTTATGCATGTGTGGAAAAAGAAACGGCATCTCTGTTAGTTTTGTTATTATTGGAAAAAGAAAATCGGATGTTGTAAGGAAAATGGGATTTTTCTATTAGTTATTTTAAGTTTTACTCTGTGGCATTGTTCAAGCAATGATTATTTCTAAAAGGTCTGGGATTTATTTATTTTTTAAACTATTTTTGTAATGATTTTGACCTTTCCCTACTCTGGGACCTTTCTCTACTCTGGAAAGAAGGACATATAGAACAATTGGAATCCAGTTTTAAGAAAAAAGAAAAAAAAGCTTTCAACTCCAGAAATAGCAGAGATGGCACTAACATACGTTATTACCGCATGAATATCTTAAGGTTTGCATAATGGACCTACCCAATCTGTAACTCTCTTAATTCCAGTTAATTGATTACCCTTCCTGAGATGATTTCAGGCTTTACTAGATACAGCATTTATGTGAGTTTCTGCTAGAGTGAAAGAAGATAGAAGTCGCTCCCCTAGGGGAAAAGGGCATTGTTGTTTTCTCCACTGCTGCTAGAGGTGGGAGAGTTACCCTTAGGAGTAGGCATTATGAGAGCAGCTATGAAGGCAAAAAATAAAATAGGAAAAAAAAAAGTGCATGCATCCTGATGAATAGTTGTAGTACTCTAGTGTTTCTCTTTTTTTTTTTTTTTTTTTTTTCCCCAACTGGTCCCTGGGAGATTCCTTTTGAGAAGGAAGGTGTTGAGATTTGTAATGCTATTTTTGTGAAGGTAACCTTTCAAAAACTGCTGAACAAGTCGCATTTAAAAACGTTTCTCTTTTGGTTACCTATTAAAAATATGTATTGTTTGGCAGATTTTTACACTCAAATAGCCTCTCTTGGTGTGATGTGTTAGATTAACATTGATCTGCATTCTCTATTCTTAATTCCTCTTGCTGTTAAATTCTTTATGCTGCTCTCTCTCAGAAATGGTGTGAGCATTAGCTGAAGGATGCTGTGGTTTTATACAGTGTGTATGCCTAGGAGTTTAGAGATGCACTGCAAAGAAGAGGCATGAACAAATGTCTGCAGGGATCATATGTTTACTATGGGTTTTGCATCTAGTAGGCAAAACCACATCCACAGAGGGCACTGTAACACACAATCTTAATCTGCTATACAGCATCAGGAGGTGGCAGCTACTTAAACCTAGTGTGAACCAGTTGAGGCCTACCTATGCTTTTGAGCAGGGAGTGGGAAGAACAGTGCATACCTGTATACCTATGTTTCAAAGATCCTTCAAAAGTAAGTTGTTTTCAGTTCCCCTGACTCCTCTTTGGTAAAATAATGTTTTGATTGCATGTTGGACACTGAGCTGTATTGTTCCTCAGAAGCGTTTTGCTACAGAGGCTCAAACCATTGAAATCCTTCTTCAGTACATTGAACAGTTTTTAGTATCACTAGGAATGCTGGACTTGCTTCATACTGTTCTTTAAAACTTTTGCCACAGGATGGAGCTGTTGCACTGTCCAAGTATGTCACTTAGAAGAACTGCAACCTAGCGATGTTTTCAGTGCTAACCTAAAACTAAGGCTCCTGTCACTTAACTGTTCACCAGTCCATGTATTGTGGCCTCAGTTTATCCACTCTGAAGAAGTAGGAAACTTGGAATAAGGTGTTGTTGGCTTGCTGACTGAAGATCAACTTTCAGTTTCTTAGCGGCAGCTTTGCACCATATGACAAGCCCAGGTAGTGAGGTAATAATCCACATAAAGGAGATTTGGTTCATGTATCACTGAATATGTTTAATATTTTTTTTTTTAAGCCTTTATTAAATCCATATTTGTGTTTTAGAAATGTGCCAAGAAGTGTTCTAATGAAGCAGCACCTGGGGGTTAATAAATGATATCATGAATCCATTTTGATTGCCAAGAAAGATTTTAATAAAGGAAGCCATGCCCAGGGTTGACTGTTTCATCCACAATGAATAATTGATTTGTTTCCTTATTTCTTTTATTGGTTGGTTAAAACAAGTTTCCTTATCAGTATCAGGTCATTTATGATTGTCTTGCATATTTGTGTACCATTTGCATGAAGAACTGGCATTGGGGATGTCTGTCAGTGCAAATGGTGTGTGAGGTGTTATTTTGGTTGCTTGAAGGACTTCCATCTTTTCCTGCTCCTCTTTCACATTGATCTCATCTTCTCTTCCTTACCCTCCCCTCAAACATACAGGGTGAAGTGAAGTCTGAAGAGGGACCAGAATGGAATATACTGCGTGATGACTTCATGATGGGAGCATCTATGAAGGACTGGGACAAGGAAAGTGATGGAGAGGGCACTACTGAACAAGGAAGTGGTCTGAAACAAGATGATGACAGTGACTGAATGAAACTGAAAATTATTCAAGATATTTTTTTTTATCTTTTTTCTTTATTTGGATAAAAAGTCAACATTCTGTGAATGTACAATGGTTGGAGGATGTTTCTTTTCTTAAAAAGAAACTTACACAACTTTGGAGTGTATTTTCTCCTCCATGTCAAACTCTTATTTAATATAGCTACATTTGCTATATTGAAATCCTGAAATATTTTCCAAAACATGTATAATTTTCAACATATTTCCAAAATATTTTGTACAGTCAAAATAGTGGCACCTGCCCAATGAAAGATTTTGCCAAGGTCATTAAAAGTTTATACATTAGTCATGGCAGTTGATGTATTAGTGCGCCTGCGTTTGCAAATCAGTGTTGCACTTTGAAAAGTTGTTTGCAATTCGCAGTAGAAATGGCTTACAATAAACACAGAAATGCCTTCACCTTGTAAACTTATTGGACTTCTATAGAGACTTTATTACTTTGGTCAGGAGAGGTCTTGTAGATAATAAAGAAAAGTGTTCATGTGATGGTCTCGTCTTGGAGCATTAGTTTGATTGGAGACAACTCTGGAAACATTGTGAAATGGGACTTGACCTTATTGATTGGCTTTTTGTGTGTGTCTATGTACACAAAAAAATACATGAATCATATATGTATATACATGCATGTTTTTTGACTGCAAGCCTAAAGTTATGTGTCTTAAGAGACTCGTAAGAGCAGAAAGGACAGTCATTGCTATTGAATTTGTCAGGGGAGAAAGGTCTTTTCTAGCAACACTGCATAAAATTGTATTCAGTGTTTGGTTCATTTGCAGTTCTAGTGTTCTGGTCTTTTTCAGTATGGAGCTGGACTTCTGAGATGCATGCTGTAATGCCAATTCCTCAGGTCTGCAAAGCCCTTCCTTTTAGGTGCATATTCTAACAATACCAAATTTTGGAAAACACACGTCATTATAACACTGTTCGCTTTGATTAAGCTACAGCAGTTTTTCCTAACAGTTGTTTAGGTTGCAGAGGTGCAGAAACCAATGTACGTAATACAAATATATAAAAGCATGTGAGTACAGAAGGAATAGCATAGTGGTTAAGGAGTTTTAAATGAGAGGCTGAGGCTGATTTCTTTTGCCTTCACCGGTTGGATCGGCTGTCAGATGCTGTGTAGTTTAACTTTGCTATCGCATTTCCCCATTTGCTATGTGAAGAGAATGCTTTAGGTCCTCTGAATTGATGCTTAAAAATATATAGTACTAGTCTATGTCTACAGATTTCGACACAAACCTTTCTTTGTACCCACTTATATGCAAGATATGATTAGGAATGACTTGAATTTTTGGTCTTCAGCATTGAAATGTGTGGTAAGACAGTGTATTTAAGTTTTTTTTAATGAAGACTTCGAGGAAGGCAGGGGGATTGAACTTTGTGTATGTTACAGCATAAAAAATATACATACAAAATGGTAGAGAGAAACCCAGCCTAACAACTGGCAGTGGTTGTGTTATCCCTAGCCTATTCATCTGGTATATATTGTAGCGTAATTCTTTGAGGAGAACTCAGAGCTAACAGCAGAAATGTTTAGATTTTCAAGCTGCTTTGAGTGTTAAACATATTAGATATCTGAGTAGACATTAGTTTGTGGCCTGATATTTATTATCACAAATGAAGGCATACACCCAAAATATCAAGTGATAAAACCACAGAAGTTTGACATATGGTTATCCCAGCTTCTGAAGGTTAGACATCTGTATAGCTGTTCAGCTAGAGCTGGCATCTCATTAGTGCAATACAAAAATATACTACAATGAATCTTGAGTCTATAAAACAGCATAATAGTCTAATCTGACATTGCTTTCTTTCTGCAGAGTTTAGTTACTTTTGTGTGGAAAAACTACATCAGCACCTTTACATCTAGAGTAGGTCTCTAGGTTTGTATCACCAGTCTCTGGCTGAGATTAAACTCTTGGCAAATAATCTAGTTTTTCTTAGAAACTACAACATCCTGAGGTGATTATGAAAATTTCAGAATACTTTCAAAATACTTCTAGAATACCCAGATGTTTAACTGTGTGCATCTCGACCTTCTATTACATTTAAAGTGCGTAGCAGTGCTTTAAGTATTTTGCCTATAGAGTGAGAGCATTTCTTGCCTTTTAAGAGGCATTCTACTCAGATTTTTTGTTCAACTGGATAATTTTATAAATTTGATAGTGTGGCTTGTCCTTTCATTCTGACATATGCAGAGAAGCTCCTAGAATAACTTAAATGGGTAACTAATTCTAAAAGAGAAATAAACTAAGGAGTCTTGGGGCAGATAGAAGCAGTGCATTTTAATTTTAGGCATTGGTTTATTTCACAAGTTTAGTTTTAATTGACTAGCAAGTCAAAAGAGTTAAACCTTACTTGGCCCAGACATCTTCCAGTTTCCTCTCGCTTGTAGAATCAGCTGGCCCACCTGTCTCCTTACCAGCTTTTTCAGTAATATTCTTCCTTTTTAACAGGTAAAAAGAACAATCTTTAGCAGCTTTTCCCAGCCGTCAGAGTTCTCAGTCTATTTTGCCTGCTCCCATGAATATCTCTGCTTAAGCAAAGCTGTGCTGCTGCTGCCCTTCATTCCAGAGAGCATGAATCATCTTAACTTTGTATATTTCTGTACCTATCTATATAAAGCCAATAAGGATGGGGTGGTTCCAGTTTAGTTAGGCTTCAGGCCAACTCCAGAGTATGTAGAGTTTAATATTCTATGGATTGCATGCAAGTAACAAGGTTTTGTTTAATAAAAGAAGGCATAGGGTCAGCTCTTCCAATGCCTGTCCTCCTCCCGTCTAGTTTCTCAGCAAGCAAAACATGATTTGGCCTATGGAAAAATGGATCATCTCCTTGCTTTTCTTCAGCCTGCTGTTAGGGAAACACTTCGGGAGTGGTCGTAGAATATCTTTGTGCCTGATGCTACTGCATCAAGTAGTCTTCCCTGCTATAACATGGAGGGAAGAGGTCCTAATTCTGCAGCTGCAAGGCAGATTCTTGTGGAGTTCAGAAGTTGAGCAGAACAAAAGAGCTGGAAGCTGCTGCCTGGGGTCCCTGCTGCTTCCTAGTGGAGATAGGGCTCTTTCTCTTTCCTCTTCTCTCCTTTTGTTTGGAGTCCGTAAAAGCATTTTGACTATCTGATACTTCTAGAAGAAGGTGGTCTGTAATGCTGCATCTGTTCAGAGCTGGCTCAGTAGCTGTCTTCAGGGAGGAAGGCAGAAGTCATTTGGCACACCACACTGCACAACTTAAAGTGACAAACTCCTCATTCTTATGAAATGAGTCCTGGCTTAGTTAATATCCACACAGAGCAGTCATCAATGTTGCTTACTTCCAGCCTCTGCAAATTGCTCAATGATTTCTTCAATACTTGCTGAGGTAATGAGTAAGAGGGGCCAGGAGAAGGCTTTAAATATTGAAGTCTCTTAAGCTTTTATTAAATAGATAGGATCCTGCTGCTAAATAAAATGCTAAACGTATTCTAGGACCTCAGTGACAGACCCTGGAGACAGGGCAAGTTCTTGGTTAACAGATTGTCAATTTCCTTCACTGTTATCCTTAAAGCAAAGGCTTTTAGTCTCTGTCAGTATGTAAACCTCAAAGGTTTCACCTCTGTAGATGATCTAGTAGATAAGGGCTTTTCATTCTTTTTTTTTTACACACAGAATAGCCAATACTTCTCAGAAAAATCAAACAAAAAACCACTGTTTTCAAGTGCATCTTTTTAATTGCTTTTCTGTCTTAAGGGATGTTGAAATATGACTTACAGCACTTGCTGAAAGATGCTTGTGTTGGTGCGATGCTTCATCCTTTGGAATAATTTTCTTTTGTTTAAACCCATGTGTTTAATCTCTCAGGTATCAAATTTTGAAACAAGTCAGGACACTTTTTTCAAGCCTTCAGATGTGACGTCATGAACACAGATTTCTTCCAAGAAGCACTTTGGAAGATGATTTTAGAAATACTCATAAAAAGTATTATTTCTTCATAGTGCTTCAATTGTTTTGATAGCTCATCTTCTCATGCCAGTGAGTGAACTTCTCAAGCATTATTTTGTAACATTTTCTTAAGGTTTCTTAATTGTTTTCAATATATGTTGTTAATTGTGAAGTTCTAACCAGAATCAGACTTGCCTTCAGGCTCGATACCACTACAGTTTCTTGCAGATAAATATTCTCAGAAGTAGCTAAATAATTAATAAAAATATTTCACTTTAAAAAAGTTAACACAGGTTACGCTTCTTATCAGAAACTTAGCTCATAGTTTAGAAATGGTCAATCATAAATCATGCTGATGTACCTACTAATCAGGTCTTTAAATCAAGTATTAAAGATGAGGGATCACTAGTAGAGGGTAGCATAGGGTTGTTTGCTGTAGTTTAAAAACCTGTTACCATATTTGAATACTGAAATACTTGGAGTTTCCAATAGCCATTCCTGAGCCCTTTTTAAACAACATTTATGAATATAATTCTGGAGATTGTGACTGAGGGCCCTTGGCTATTGAATCACTTTGTTGCTTTTAACTTTGTTTTTCTATCCCAGTCAGGAAGGACATTCCCATTCTTGTTCAGAACAGGAAACAAATGTAAGAACTGCTTGATCCATGCAAAATGGTAGCCTTTCTAGTTTGTGGATGTTTATGATTTACCTTGAATATTTATTGCATTGACTTTCTCATTGTCTACAATTTATTTAAAGATTTTCTTTGTTTTTCAAGTGATCTGTAAATTGCAAAGCTTGTTGGCACTGATGGATTGGGAAGCTGCTGACAGAAATACAGGTAGCGAACAATTCTGGGCTTTATTTCCAGCTGTACAGCTTCCTAACAGTATTCCTTTGAGGCAGCCTTATATTGAGTGCCCTGTGTTCAGGGAGAGATACTGGTGTGCATCCATGTTAGAACTCATGCCTAAAGCTGGGCTTCTGAATGAAAGCCCTCACTAGAGGGTTGGGTACCAGAGCTTACTGTTCTTTGTAATTGAGAATTTGACATACCTGCACATACCATACATGAAGTCACCACTTCACAGTGCTGCTTTGGAAATAAAGGGTGATCAAAACCATGTTGTTAGCAACCTACACAATGGTGAAAAGACTTTAATTTATAATTCCTGAGAGCTTACAGATCAAAATTAACAGATGTCCCAGCAATGCATTGGTGACAAGAGTGTGTTTTTGCATACTGTTGGTTTTTAGGTGATTGAAATACTTGACAATACCTGCTAAAATTTTCTTGGTTATGTGCTTAGGGAAGAAATATATTTTTATTAAAAAAAAATATTTCATAAAATTCTCAAGTGGGTGTTACTTCATGACAGAAAGACAATGAAGATTTTTCAGAACCTTCAGGCAAGATTATGTTTCAGGGCTCCTTACTCTGCCAAGCAGTGTATTAGACCTAAGTATAAATATACTTTCAGTAAAACAATTGAACAAACAAATCCAGATCATGGGGATAATACGTTGCCATTCATTGTGCAGGTTTTGTTAGCAACGGGACTAGGCCTTACAGGACACTGAACGCCTTTCTGACATTGTCTCAGTGCAACCAGGTTAGGCCAAGACTGCCAGTGCCACTGCTGTTTTCTACTCATTTTTTTTTTTTTTTTTTAACTGCTGGAGCAATTATCACAATCTTGTGTGTTAATTGTCTAGCATTAAAGTAGAAGTGATATAACTTTTATGTAAAAAAGATAGTTCAAGTAAGAAGGGAAATTAATTACCTCTGTGTCTTCCTGTAACATCAGTATTGCACTTACCAGAGACAAACCATTGTCTTTGTTTCTCATTCACTTCAGTTACTGTTGGAGCGTAACGCTGGACTATTTGCCTTATGACAAATTGTTGTTTTGTTTTTTATTGTACTACAGAACAAAGTTTGGTTTCTTGTTCCAGTGGTGATTTGCATGCTGTCTCTGCATGCTGCTGTTTTAAGATAGTTGTCACAAAAATGCTACCATTATTTGAGGTTAGTAATCAAGATGACCTGCCAAACTAGTGATAAATCTGTATGCAAGTAGTATATAATTCCTTCCCTTCTTATGCATTGTGCTGTCCACATGCAGACAGCTTGCTGGTGACCTGCTGGATCTGGCCTCTGAAGGCAGGGAACCTGTTTGAAGCCTTGGTAATTCAGGAAGCAATGCAGTGAACCATGATGCAATGAGGAGTGCCTGTGAAGGTCACCTGTGGATATGGCCTTGTGGACCAAGTGAAATGTACTAAAGTAATGTACCTACCTGCTCTGGGTGTGTTTCTGTACTCCCTTGTACACGTCACTGACTTTTTACCCTTGTTATTCATGAAGGAAATTTGGCTAAAACAGTTATGGCATTTATCAATAATAACTGAGAACTTAGTGCCCCAAACCTGCTAAAGTTGTAAGTGGAAAAGAGCCTTATTTCATGCTTTATTCCTAATGGTTCTTCCCAATGCTGGTGGGAGGGTAATTGGTTAAGAGTACAATTAGTCAGAGTCCTTTATTCGAGTTGTTACTGGGTCTCACAGCTGCATTACTGGCTTGTGTGTGCCTTTTTTTTTTTTTTTTTTTTTTAAGCACTGATTTACCTGTTAATGAGGTGGGTATTCAAACAACACTTATATTTGTGAGAATAGGCATTTTAGCTATTAGCCTGTATCCATGACAGAGAAATTGGGAAGTTGATGTCCAAAGGACAGATCGTCCTCTGACATAATTAATGTTGATAATTCTCCTGCTCTTGATGCCAGTTGTTCTTAAAACTTGTCTGGACAATGCCATTCTTTCCCTTCTTAGAAGGGCTGTGTCACAAACCCCTCCTCTTAAGGTATACCTTCATGAGGGCTGCCACATTTAGCCCTGGGCTGGCAGATGTGTGTCTGTTTGAGCACTTGTGTAAATCTGATAGTCTGATGGGTCTGCAGCACCTCAGATGGGAAAGAAAGCTGTAGCTGATGTTCTTTGCCTACTGAGGTGGCGTAAGATGCTTCAGTGCAACGTAAAGGAAGGATGTGTTATGTAATGCAGGATGGGAAAGGAGACTTCTACAATGAAAAAATCACAAGCTAAGGTTGCTAATTTTTCCAGTATTTGGTACCTTTAAAGAGCAGCCCTCAGGATAATGTAAATATGTCAGCTTGTAGCCTTCTGCTAAAGGGAGATGAATTCCAACTGACCTGAAGTGGAGTCACTCAAGAATATTGCTTTTGTTGGTTTTGGTAGCCAGGCATAGAAAGCAGGTTTAAAAATGTGTAAGACTGGGAGAAGGGAGAGAGGCAATAAAAAGACTTTCTCCAGAACTAGTTTTGTGAGTGCAGTAGAAAACCTAAACAGTGCATGTTTGTTTTTTTGTTGTTGTTGTTTTTGTTTTGTTTGTTTGTTTGTTTTTTCCCCTGGGGTAATATGAAACAAAGCACTGCATTCTCTAAACTCATGGGGATTATCTCAAATGTGTGTTGCTTAAAAACATTAGGAAAAACATTTCTGAAGCTGCATAAACTCACTAAAGCTTTCCTTCTGTGTGGACTTCACCAGCAGCTTGCAAAGAAGCCAGAACTCCAGTCCCCAGGCTGTCTGGCTTTTTATGGGTTAAAATATTGCATTATTGGCTGGCCCATTTTTTGAATTTTCTGCCAATTAATCTTGCTCTATACGTAATCTTCTTAAACCTCTGTAGTGCAATGTGGATGCATATTCTAACTTGAGTTGCATAACTTTAATTTCCTGAAATAAACTCCAATAGATGCTCTGTTAGGAATACGGTATTTATAGGTATCATTTGTACGTTACTTAGTGGGGCATAACCCAAATCATCATGGAGTGGTTCAGAAATAGCATGCAACAGCCGTAATACTAAGAAAGAGATGCAGGTCAGGGGTTCAGACAGAGATTAAAGGGATGACTTCTACCCTACTGTCTTTGTCATGCTTGCTCTAAGTTGATGTCAAGACCCTGTGGTATATAAACCCCTGCGCTTGCATTTTTCTCCCTTTTATTTTTTATTTTTAGTTAGCAAAACTGATCATTTTCGTCTGCTGATACTTACAGTAGAAATCTTACTGACTTTAGTGGAAACAGCATGATTTCCTGTGGTGATTAAAACCACAGGTGCTAGGATTAAGGAAGGTCTTTCTTTTTTCTTTTTTTTTTTTTTTTTTTTTTTTTTGGTGGTACATACACTAAAACTGGGAAGATACAGAGAAGATTAGTGTGGTAACCCCAGGGCTGACAAGCAGATTTGGAAGAGAACATGAGAGGATCAGACTGGGAGGTGTAACCATGGGGGAACAACTCTGGCATTCACAAAATTTTTATCAAGGCTTGAGTCTTATTAATTTGAAGATAAGAATTGGCTGTGAGAAGAAGGAACGCCTCTGAATGCAGCACTGATGTGTGTGTACAACCTTTTTAAAAAACAGATGTATATTTCAGGATAGGAATTTTAGACAATTGATAATGGTGTTGATTTCTCTCATGTCCTGCAGTGCTCTTTGGAGAGTGTGGGCAACTTTACTACTGTGGAGCTACTTTCTGGTATGCCAAATCCAAGCTCCATAAGACATGGGTAATAACTGTAGCAATGAAATGCAAACTAATGGTATGGTCATGTTCCTTTCTGTTTGCAGAATTCTTGTACTTTTGCAGGAGAGTTATTCTAAGGGTCAGCTATAATATCTCAGTACCTCCTGAACATTCCCCTTTCCTGTAAATTTTAGTAATATTGGCTTGAGGTGTCTTGGGATCAGGATCCTGTCTGTTGTTGTTGTTTTTGTAGTATTTAGATATATTTTATTAAGGTACAGTTCTAAATACAGACTGCACACTGCCTTGTGGACATTACTGCTTGCTGTAATATGGTGTTCTCACTTGGTGGTGGAGGGGGTGGCATTCCACAGGATCCCAGAAGAGCCTCCTGAATGGCTTTCTGGGCCATATCCTGTTGACAGTTCTCCTGTGGTCGTTTCCACTGAGCTTACTGACTGTGTTTGCGGGAATGAGAACTTTCGTGTATGTATGTATTCCACTTTAATTTATGTATATATACATACATATCAGAAACATACCTTCGATTTGCAAGTTGGCAAGTAGTTACACATGCATGTGTATATATGGATAGCAGTCTTGCGTGTTAAACAGTGTGTTATATAAAGTAGCCATTATCTTCTGGAACATGAGCGTTGCAGAAGGGGCCTGGGGTTGTGTGAAATGCAATCCTTGTGGCAGTGGGGCTGCTTGTATTAGTAAGGTCAGCAGGATTTGCTCTCAAAATTCATACCGGCATTACTGCGCACACTAATGAAATGTACGGCACAGAAGTGTAGACTTGTACTTCAGTAAAATAATAAACAGAAAAATCTAGAGGGTTATTATGGTGTATATATTAAAATTTTCCATTATTTGTCATCTCCTTTTTGCCTTACCTTTGTTAGGCGCCACTGCAGCTCTACAAGTTGAACCTTCTTACGCGTCCTTTAATAAAAAGGAGAATTCAAAAGTTTTTGCCTAGCACCCTGCATCAGAATAGCTAAGATTCTGCACGACCACAGCAACTGCTGCTGATTTCTGTGCATGCCACAAAGAATTAATTGTGCAAGCATCCTACAGTCGTCATCAGTGTGCAAGTTTACAAAAGTCACCTCTTAACTTTTAAAAGTTATTCCTCTTCCAACAGTGTTCTTTAGTGTATGAAATGTGGCCAGCCACCTTACTTAATGACCTGGTCGTCAGCAGTTTTAGAAAGATTATTGCCTTTGTATTTCGCACAGCACATTTGCGTATAACAAAAATAATCTAAAAAGAAACCACAAATTGTAAAATCCTAACCACATAATTTTTAAGTTAATAGGAAACATGAAACTTTTAAGTTTAGTGAAGTAACTTTCCAGGTGTCCCTGTTTTTCTAATAAACAGTTACTGTTTATTAAAAAAAAAAAAAATCAATATATAAAAAGACGGTATTGTATTGAATTAAAAGCTCTAGAACAGATGAGTTCTGTTCTTTCCCTGTGTAAATGCTAAGAGCCAGTTCCTGCTTTCTGACTTACAAAGCTCCCACTGACAGCAGCCACACAGGATAAGTCCATTTCATAAAGGCAGAGAGAATGGGTAAGTGCAGGTTTAGTTCAGCTTTAGTGCCTGGTAATCCCGACGGCTTTTGAAGCTAATGGGTGCTCATTAAATACAAACTGGTTTGAAATGGGTAAAAATAAAGAGTGTTTCAGGATAATATACAAAGGTGTAATTAGGATGTCTTTTGACAGATATATGAAACTTAAAGGTAGAAAGTGAAAGCTGAATTACCTGTGTAGGGCATGTGATTATTAAATTCTGGCAATACGGCTTTGTCCAGCTTTGAAGAGTGCGTGTAGTTTGGCTTGGTAATTTTGGTAACCTCTTCTGTGTAATGCTTCCTTTAGTGAGGTAAAGCTGTCACCCATTTAGAGGCTAGTACCCTGGGGAGGGGGGGACAAATACGTGCAGGGGAGAGATTTGGGAAGTGAGATCAGATAAGTCATGGTGTGTATAGCGTGATATATATGTTCCAGATATTTTCCATTTGCAAAATGGAAAGTCAGTGTTTATGGACACTGATGTGCATTTTAACGATCTGGCGAGTAGGTAGGTGTCCTTTCCTGGGGCGAATCAGAGCAGCTCAGGCATGTGCGATGGGCCAGCTGCAGCTGTTGGGGATTTAGCTCAAGTGGCCAGGGCTTTCATAAGAGAAAAGCCGAAGCCTGTCTGTGCCGCTGCTCCCGGGAAGTTCTGCGAGGCAAAAACATCGCCATGGTGATACCAGAAAGTTGTGGGGAATTTAGCTTTGTTGCAGCAGTGAGGCAAAACTGAGATCTGAACCCGGGTAAACCTGACACCCTGTGTCACACTGAGAGGGTCAGAAATAGAAGCAAATGGGCCACCTCGAATGCGAACAAAACAGATGGGTTTTAGACTGGCTAGGACAAAAAAGATGTTTCTGAGGAAACATTGCCAAATCAGAAGGAATCTCAGCAGGATTCAAAACCTAGTCAGCCTGGTGTGCTGTCAGCCTGGAGGCAGCTCTGGTGACTTTTGTAGAGGGTTCCTCTGGAGCTTGGGCCTCCAGCACCTGTGGCTGCAGGGGGAACCCATCCTGCCATGGCACCAGGCACAGCCCTATCTTCACAGTCCTACAGGCTATGGGGCTGGTTCTTGCAAAAGAGATAGCAAAGGTGCGTGTGTGTTTGTTTTTCTCCAAATTGGAACAAATGCAAGAATCTGGAGGGATCTGGCAGGGCAGGAAGGTGTGAGCACTGTCCCCAGGGCTGCTTTGAAGCCCCTGAGGCAAGCGCTGGGCAGTGCATTTACAGCAGCCAAGTGTTGTTACTGGGGCATGGGATTAGAGCAAGGTGTTTCTCCGTGGGTTCTGCTGGAGCTTTTGGAGGAAATAACTCAATAAGCCTTTCCTTTAGAGTATTTGCAGTTGAGGAACCTCGTGCTACAGCTCTGGTTCTTCAGCTGAGCAGTAAAGTCAGCAGAGCTGTGAGATGTAACAGCTCAAGGAACTGTCCCCTTGGTTTTGTACAGGTGTGTTGCAGAAGTGAAACCAGCTGAGTCTACATGTTGAGATTGCTTATTTATTTGAGTAATTCTGGAAACGTTGCCATTCCTGTCACTGCAGCTGTGTTTTTGAGGTCAGTAGGAGCAGGACATTGACATGCGCAGCAGTAAAAATGTGATTTTGTGGCAGACGTTTAATCTGGCCTTGCAGGAATTCGTGGACTTGGGCAGAAAGCACCCTTAGCTCTTGGACTGGGGAGGATGCAGCCTTGGTTGTGCCCGCAGTGCCATGCACACCCACATACCTCCAAAGGACGAAGAGTAAGTTTACTTCTAAAACTTGTGTGTGTGCACAGTACTTCTAAATATATAGAATATATACTTCTAGAATATATATTTCTAGAATATATACTTCTATATATATATCCTCAGCTCCTTTGTCTCTCCGCATCTCTTCAATTCGGGGGGCTTTGGGGACAGAAGGGGCGAGGGGGAAGGAGACGGCTACTTGATCGTTTTACAAAGTTAAGGCTGATGTACAGGACTGATAAATGGGTTGTGAAAGAAGAGCTTTGCGGCGCAAAGTCGCGGAATGTGTAGTGGCCCCTGGACTGATGTCTCCAGGGCAGGGGGCAGCCGTCCTCCCGAGGTCACAGCACCAGCCCCCGGCTGCCTGCACGGCCCGAGCCTGCGATGTTCGGTGCGACCGAAGGAGGCAGCGGGGAAAACTGAATTACGGAGACAGCCCGAGGGTGCGGGGCTCCAGAGCTCCTGTC